>NW_012152063.1:3226441-3229233 GCF_000956105.1 Propithecus coquereli
TAACAAACTATGTATTTTATGTCTGTGTATACTTAGAAACTATATTTATTTTGTTTTACTTCATTGCTGATCATATTACATTATAGTTTTTTTTCATAATAATGCCAGATAAAAATATCTGAGAATGGATTAAATTCACATTAAGAATAATTAGGAGGGAAAGGAGCCTAACCACAGAAAGTCAAATTTTAGTCATCTAATTTTTTTCCTGTGGATGTGTACCAGGATAAAGTGGAACTTTATATATCTATATATATATACACATATATATATGCACACACATCTAATTGAAGATACATATTTATTTATGCACATGTGTTTATATGCCTATAAATATGTTTATATATATGCATAGTCTATATTTTGGAGTAAACATATGAATTTTATAAAAGCACAGCCCATACCAAAACAAAACAAAATGCTTTCACTTCAATCTGTCTGAGCAATTGAAGTGATAAAGCAGATAGCAAAAGGAACTTGTTTTTATTAAATTACATCTGTATTGTTTTCAGTAGAACTAAATATGGAAAGCTTCCCTTAATTCAATTTTATCTAAAGCTGTAGTTGGTTATTTGATCTATGGGCACATCAGTTTTATTCAAATACCTACTGAAATAAAACCAAAGCTTGTTTTTTGAAAGATTTATGTCTAAAAATCATTATTCATACTACATATAGGGATCTATGTTTGTACATGAGGTGCAGTTATTGAAACTTATAACTTTATAACTCATAAATGACTTCTGTCTTTAACCATACTTTTGAGAATCCACCACTCAAAAATCTGGTTCTGTGAATAATAGAAAATGCACTTAAGAGAATGAATACAAGTGCTTCATTGTTTTTAGTATGTCATCAGTTTATATTGATTCTTAGATAAGTATAGATTAAAATTATAAGCATATTATTTTACATTAGTGGTCACTGTTTAGTTGTTCTGTGAGTAGAGCAAATAATTAAGTCTGTCAGTGTAGCAAATTGGCCTCAAATTCATGTATACTGGAGAAAAAAATGTTTTGTCTTGCAATGAGAAACTTGTTTATTTTGTGAGCGTCTTATTAGGGAAATCAATGCTAGTTTCTTATGGATCCTTGAACATATAGCACTATTCTGCCACTAAATAGCTTACTGTCCTGTATCAGAAATTGAACTGAGTTAGGGTAAGGAATAGAGTAGCCCACCAAAATCTAGCTTCATAAGCAGTTCTTAAATTTTAAGAAGACTAAGTATACAATCCTTTTCTGTCTCAGTTTCAGAACCTATCACAAGAGCATTGACTTTTTTCGCCCAATATTTGTTTTTTTATTTTACTGGGAGGATCATTGTCTTCCTTCATTATGTAGTTGTTTTTCTGGGTCTCACAGCACATCATTGGTAAATGATGATAAGGTCTCTGTTTCCTGGAGTTTTGTTCTCACCTGTGGTATTTGAACAGATCTAAGGGATCTCAATTCCACATAGACTCTGCAGAATCCCTAATGGATCAGTTTGAACTTCCTGGAACACCCTGGGATTTGGGTCTTGCAGCTGACTCTCCTCTGGCCTCAGCTTCCCAAGTAGCTGAACTACAGGCTAGTGCCACCATGCCTGGCTGATTTTTTTGTGTTATTTTTTTGTAGCGACAGAGTCTTGCTATGTTGCCCAGGCTGGTTGCAGACTCCTGCCTCAAACAATCCTCCCACCTTGACCTCCCAAAGTGCTGGGATTACAAGCCTGAGCCACCATGCCCAGCCTTTTTCCTTTTTTAAATTGAGAGGATGCATGACTAAATGGATCAACTTATGTTTCTGGCAAGAAAGACCTATTATTGTAAAGATGTCATTTTTTTTTCATATTTTTTTAAATAAATTTTCTGTTATAAATTAATTCTAAGAAAATTTTTTAGGAAACTTGCAAAGAATATAACATTCATTTGGAATAATAAACATTAAAGAATAATCATAAATAACTTGATTAAGAAGAGAAATAAAAGGGTACCTGGGCCACAGATATTAAAATATATATCATAAAGCTGTAATGGAATCGAGCTAGAAAACCCAGAAACCAACTAACTAGTGCACGGATGGTGCATTTGTGGCACAGTTACCATCTTTTCCCATTTTGTCACCATGGCAGACATTCATTGCCAGATGATGTTGTTATGTTTCCCTGCGGGGCCTGGACATGGTCTCAGAATACCCCAGACAGGCACTATTAGGCTATCAAAATAGGCATGTGGGTTAAAACATTTTGGCACCCTGTTCAGGCATATGATAAAAGTGGCATTTAAATTAGTAAAGAAAGGAAGAATTATTTCAGAAACGATTCTGGAAAAACTAGCTAACACTGTAAAAAAATAGTTCTTTACTTCACATTATATACTAAAATAAATTCCAGATGGATCAAAGGATTGAATGTAAAAAAAGAAAGCAGAAAAGAGCTTGAAGATAATATAGATAAGTATCTAACACCAAAATAAAGAAGGTCTTCTTAGCATGAAAGCAAAGGACGAAATCAATAAAAGAACGGATTGATAGATGAAATGACTACAACATTTTTAATTTCTTTAAGTCTTAAATGTACTAGTTTCAAAACATACTGGGTGTGTTTTACAATATTTTGTGAAATATTTGAAAATTTGTATACATGCAAGACATACTAAATAAATTGAATTAGAACATACTAAAATAATTTTAGTCATTTATTAAAGGTTAGGAGATTATGGGTAATTTTATTCTGTTCTTTTATTTTTTGTAATAAATATGTTATTCTAAAGGGAGTGTATATCAGAATTATCAATGGAAACATAGGAT
>NW_012152063.1:3239943-3248943 GCF_000956105.1 Propithecus coquereli
TCTCCCAAACTTCTTTCTCCATTCAGAGGTGCCACCTTGAGTCTATCTGAAACACTAGACTGGGGGAAGTGATTGGGCTGGCTGCACCCCTAGCTACATTATTTCTGTCACAGAATTAAGTCTTTTTGTTTAATTGAGAATTTTTAATGAGTTTTTGTTGTTTAAAGGCTTTTACAGTTGTTTTTATTGTTGTGGTTTGGTGATCAGATGTAGTCAGATTTTTCAGTCCTACAAAGTCCCAAATTTCTGGAGACTCTAATTCTCTTTCATTTCTGTCTACAAACTGGTTAATTTTTGTATGAACTAATCATTTTCTTGTCAGACCTTGCAAGAGGCAGCAAAAAACCAGTAATACAGAGGAACATCATGGCTTCTTGAAGCCTCTTTCCCTAAAGCTGCAGTTTCACTAGGCACTGGGATTGTCTTTCGAGTAATTGCCGGCTTCGCTTTTACTAAATGTCTTTTCTTTGGCATGAGTGGCCAGCTTTCCAGCTTGTTATGTCTGTTTTCTTGCTACCTGGCTCTGACCACTAAGCCAGTATTAAAGTTTTGGGCCTTTGTTATGGTCCCAATTCATTTTAAGTTGTTAATTCCATTCCTCTGTTAAGCTAGGCTAGGTATGGTAACATAGAGACCACAAAATAAGCAGTGGATTATCACAATAATATTTTCTCACTTACGCAAGAGTCCTGGGATTATAAGCGTTTAGGTCAGCACAGCAGCTCTCCTCTCCTGTGTCCTTCAGGGACCCAAACTGATGGTAGTTTTGAAATCTTCAACTGTGACTTCCAGTGTGGCTCAGGATCTCAGCATCCCAGGCACTGGAAGGGAGATAGCATCTGGAGAGTGCTTCTCGTCATTTTGTAGCGGCTGAGGACCTGGAGTGATATGCATTACTTGTGTTCACATTCCACTGGAGAAAATGTCACCTCACTTAACTGCAAGAGAGGCTAGGATGTGTATCGTAGGAGGAGAGAAACTTTTAGTTTCTCTATGGCAGAGACCACTTAGCTGCCTAGTGGTCTCTGCTATAAGATGATGGAAAGGAATTTATGTTGTCAAGGGTATGCATAAAAAAGAAATGTTTACCTTAAAGGCAGTTGGATTTAAGGATTAGATGACAAGGAAACAAAAGTAGAAAACGAACTGTGAACTAATAATTGATATCATGTGATACTCTGAAAGATGTAACTACTCTGATTTTTTTTTTTTTTAATGTAGCAAAGGAAAAGGGGGGTTAATAAATGTTGGCCTCTGTGGTTGTATACTTTAAAGAGTGTGTGACTTCCTGAGGATATAGTTTTTTATTTATTTTGGCATTTTGTGAATGTGACTAACATGTTCTCTATACACATCAATTAGTGTAGTTGTTTTGAAAAAATAAGATATTTTTAGAGCTCAGTTATGCTTGCCCCTAGAGAAAGACAGACAACACAAAGTGCGTGCACACATACACATACACACACACACACACACACACAAATAGATGAGAAGGGAAGCCATGGGTGATAAGGTAAAGAGTGAGAACTGAAAATTTGTTCAGAGGTTTGACCATGATTTTCTTGGCTTTTGCTGGGAAGGAATATATAGCTACATTTGAAATTAATTCTCAGATAATGACTAGACCCAATTAGATGCTGTTTGCATGGCTCTTGGCAACTGACCACTCCCTGGAATAAGCTGATAGAACTGGAGAGGGGGTTTCAGTGCTAAGATCCTAGTAGGTCAGCAAATTCTGTCTCTCACAGGAACTACTGGTTCCTAGCAACCCTCAAGGTTTACTTCTATTCTTGAATGTTTGATTTTATTCTTGCTTCCTGTTTTTTCTTCCTGTCACCTCCTAGTCCAGGCCACTTTGTATGTTATTCCTGAGTTTTTGCAGGAGTTTTGTAAAGGCTGTTCCTGTCTGTCCAGTATATTGTGCCCTGTTTTTTCCAACTCCTAAAACTTAAATTGCTGTGTATTGTCCCAAGGATACCTTTCAAGATCTTTCTCTATCTCTGCCTAGACACAGCCTGGCCCAGCAGCCAGAGGTCTTCAGTTCTGGCTCCTGGTTTACCACTATCTAGCTGCATGGTTATGGAGAAGCCATTTAGGGGATTATAAGTGTCCTCAGCTGCTCTGTGAAACAATATGCCTTGGCCAAAGAAAATTAGAGAAAATCATGCCCTATATCCTTCTATTAGTCATCTAAATTATATAGTGATATATTTTAAAGGTTCTGAGAAGTCCTGCCACGAAGTGACCTGTTTACCTGTGTTTAACACAACAAATTAACACTCCAAGCAAATATTGTTACCCAGAAGACATACTTAGAAATAGTGAACTAGATTTGATGTCACTAGGGACCTTCCAAAAATTTCTCCACGTTTTCATCTTTATTGCCTATTAAGAATGGCAGCTCTGAAGTAAGATGCCCGAATATAAATCTAAGTTCCCTCACTTAGTTCACAGACAGCCCTGGGCAAGTTACTTAACCTTTTTGTTCCTCAGTTAACTTCTGTCAAATGAGGACAATAGAAGTTTTTACCTCATGGGGTTATTTCCAGGATTACAGAAGTTCATGCAGCTTTAGTGCTCAGAGCAGAGCCTGGCATGCCGTGAGCCCTTACTAAATGCTGCCTGTTACCATTAGTTACTGTCTCCTCCATATGCCGTTTACTTCCCCATACTTTTACTTTTATTTATATCCTTACATGAAATGACTTTCTCATCCTCACAACTTAGCTAACACCTTCTTGAATGAGGTGAGCAAGACCCCGTGAAAAGAGAGCAGTGTTTAGGGCCACAGAGATTTGTATTCTCATCCCAGAACCCAATTTACAAGTTGTGTCACCTGAGCGAGGAGTGACTTTGACCTTAGATTCCCTGGCAAACTGGGATTATTATAATGACACACAAGTGTGCTGTGAATATTCAGTTATACATTCTCTCTCACACACAAACACCCATATTATATCTATCTATATCTGTATATTAATATATATGTTCTGGGTGAATGGTGCTAATCTCAGTTACTACCATGCATAGGTATTGGGTAAATGAAAACTGTTGCTATTCTTAGAATTATTATAATTATTAGCTTAAATCCTATTCTCACTCTGTCACTTTCTCTGAACCCTGTAGTCCAAGTAATATAATTTTCTTCAGAACTATTAGAGCTTGACCTCTATGTATCAGGCATTCACATCATTTATTATTGACATCTTTTATATTTTGCCTTATCATTAACGAAGTCTTTGAAGTTGTGCTTTTATTTTTCTAGAAGGCATGGTATTTCACGTTTCATAGGAGAGGGGCTCAGTTGGATACAATGTGGCCTGCAAAGGGCCAGAGATGGGCTGAGGGAAGCAACTGAATATATTCTTCTGCTGACCCTGTTTATTTGCTGGGCGTGCTAGTCAGTGTTAACAGTTCCCTAGAAGGCTCAAAAGGCATGAAGGGTGGTAGATGCTGCATGTAGGTTTGGACATGATTGGCAAAAAATAATTGGAAAGATTCATAAAGTAGTCAAAATTCTGCCAAGATTTAGGAAAAAAAATCATGTGAAGGTATTTATAAACATTATTAGAAATGCAAAGGGCAGAACAGTGATTTGATAGAGATATTAAGATCTTAAGTAAGTATGAAAACATTTTTGTTGGTGATTTTTAAAACTTAGTTAAAATGGATTTTTTTAAAAAAGGAAAACATAAATTGACTCAAGATGAAATAGAAAACCTGAGAATCGGTAAGCACCAAAGAAATTCATTTAGGCTAAAGGGCGGAGTGAATTAAATCAATAAAGTTCGTAAGAACCATCCTGTACAAGAGCTGAAACATAAAATTCGTCAAAATTAGAATTAGGTGAAAAAGAGTTTTGGACAAGAGATAATTTTGACCTGATAGGATCAGGGAGGTTTTCATAAGACAGATTAGACCTGGATGGAAAAGGAGAAGAGGAGACAAGAGAAATTTGAAGCAAATATGGCAAAATATTAACCGGTTTAAATCAGACATGCGTCTCATACTAGTTTTGTTATTTTTCTAGATATTTGAAATGTTTCTAGTTTGAAATTAAGTTTTTAAAAGAATGGATGAGGTGAGGTGGGGAGGGGGAGGCATTTAGGACTGTGCACAGAGCACTTCATCTGGAGTAGATTTTTGTTCAAAAGTGCAGCAGGAGAGTGAGCTAAAATTAAAGCCACAGGATTTTAGAGTGTAGTGAGAGTCTCCCATTTCCCATGCCTGCTACTTTGACAGAGCTGCTTTTAATACCCTAGATGCTGAAAGCTAAGGAAGTTTTTTGTTTTTTGTCTTTTTTGTTTCGTTTGAAGTGAAATCATTTTGGCCTTCCCTTTCTTGGTTATGGGAAATTGTTTCAGTGAAAATTTCCTACAGGCTGCTTAAAAGCAACGCATGGAACAATGGGCCTTGTGGCAAGTGAAATGCGTGTGGGGAAGTACTTAGAGTTTAATGTGAGTTATTTTTACTTCCATTCATAGACATGTCTCAGTGAAGTTCAAATTATCCCTTGGACAGTAGAAGGCAGTCTGTTAATTTAAAGCTAGACTTTTTTGGTTCCATAAAGCCAAATTTAGGATAGATTTCAAAAGCTAAATAAACAACCGTCTACCTCCCCATTAAAAATGAGTGTGTCAGGTTTCTGTGTACTTAAGTCTTTAAATAAGCTCCACTTAGCATTTCTACAAGGGGCCTTAAATATTTGGGAAGAGCTATCCTTCACAATCATACTTGTTTGTTAAAGAGACACTCAGGGGTCGGGGCTGTCTTAATCTTACTATTAAAATTCTGTAGGTGTCTCATTGATTTTAAGATATTAAAATGGAGGCTGGGAAAGTTATGCTTATTGGGATTGGTGTGATTGTGAAATATTAAAAGGGAGCAAAGGCTATAAACCCTTAGAGATACTGCTTGGCATCATTTTTCTATAATGCCGTAAAATAGTATTTTAAAAAATTGTCAGAGGAAACAAATGTTATACTTAATAGCAGTGGTTCTGAATCTTGACTCATAATCAGAATCCCCTTTGGAGTTCTTAAAAAGTAAACATACTGGGACCCTGTTTTGGAAATTCTGATTCAGTAGTTCAGGGGGACTGGGCCTGGGTTTGTGTGCATGTGTGTTTGTGTGTCTGCGTCTGTATGTGGAAAGTTGCACAAGTTATTTTTAAAAAAAATTCCAGGATCAAGGGCTATTACAATGTACTGAATTTCTTCTCTGTAGAAATTCATTGTTTAAGAACTACGTTCTGCCGATTTCCTGCTTGCCAGGCTGTAACAAGGCTCCTGCTTACAGGAGTGCAAGGACTGTTGTATGTATGAGTCATTTTTTATATCGAAGGACATCTTACAAATCAATCGACAACACAATTATTTATATATTTATTAATTAGTTTTGTATTTTAGTTTTTAAAGTTTCATTTAACATAATTTAACAAAATAAAACCTCCATTGAGTTAAATACACAAATATTAGGACTGCTAAATCGGTATTCTGATTAACATGATGATTAACATGATTTACTGAAAAATTTTGGTAATGATAATATAGTAATTGTACAATGTGGATTTAAATTAATACTTGCACTATGTTTGACATCCTACTGAAAGAGGAATATTTTCGTTAAAATGCTGAGGTGTATGGAGGCAGTTATGATAAACTGAATGGAGCATGATGTAAATTCAGGCTTTGAGTCGTGGTTCTGCCACCAGCTGTGTGATGTAGCAAGTAATTTAACCCTACAATAGGGCTAATTTCATCAACCTTATGAAATTATTTTAAGGATTAAATGAGATAATATGTGAGGATGCTACATTATGCTACACAAATATAAAGCAATATCATTGCTTGGACTGGACTCACTTTGCACTTTTTCTCTATTGGAAGTGATGCACATATGAGCATATCATGTGGTAATTTTGTGTATGTAGATTGTGGCATTGCAGAAGAAATGAATTATGCCAGACATTTTCACATTTATATTTTTAGTAATCTAAGGCTTCAAAAGGAAATAACTAAATATTTTTGCACTCTCATGGGAAGGAGAACATTGTCTCTTAGAGTGTTCTCAGATGTGATTATTTTCCAGAGATTAGATTTCTTCACTATTATTCGTGATTAAATAAAAGGTATATTCTATGTGTTGGAAACTTGACATTGCCAAGACATATTTGACATTTTTTTTTAACATGTTAACTTTTTAAACTTTCAATTACTGCTTTCCCAAGGCCGTTACCTTATTTCAGAAGAAAAGCCTAGAGCCTTTAATTTTGCCTCAAAAATTCCAGAGCTGTACAATTGTTGACACTATTGACATATAATACAGTTTGTCTATGTGAGAAAAACTTGGCAGGTGCCTTCTTTTGAAGAGCTATGTATTGGCTTAGTAGTTCATTCTACCTCAGATTATGTTCTCTCACATGATAAACTATAACATATTTTTTTTATTTCTTGTACCCAATATCCATTTTTTTTATTTCAGCATATTACGGGGGTGCAAATGTTTAGGTTACCTATATTGCCTTTGCCCACCCGAGTCAGAGCTTCAAGAGTGTCCATCCCCCAGGCAGTGTGCACTGAACCCATTAGGTGTGTATATACCCATCCCCCCTCCCCCTCCCACCTGCCCGACACCCGATGAATGTTACTACTATATGTGCACATAAGTGTTGGTCAGTTAAGTCAGTTAATACCAATTTAATGGTGAGTGTATGTGGTGCTTGTTTTTTCATTTTTGTGATAATTATACTTTTTATTCTGTTAGGAAGGATATAAGGACAAGACAGTCTTTTTATTCCATTACTAGTTAAGTAGATTGTCCAGCCAGTGACTTTCACATTGTTTGTCAGTCCTGCCTCTACCTATTGCCCTCCTTCCTTTCCTTTTTTCCCTCCACAAATGTTACAGAGAGATACTGTGTGTCGGGTGTTATACTGGGCACTGGCACTGAGAGTAGATGTGAATCCCCACTCCCATAACTTGCATTCTAGTGAGGAAGACAGACAGTAAATAGGTTAAAAGAAATACAAGATGATTATAGAAATGATAGGGACCAGACAGGTATTCAGGGTGCTGTTGGAGAGGGAACAAGGGGTAGTATAGATGGATGCATCTCATCGCACACAACAAAGGCCGTGCAATTTATTAACATCCGCAACAGCTTAGAAACAAAGGGGAGTTGATATGATATCCTTCCCTCCACCTTCCTTAAACATTCTCTGCTCTAACTTTATTTATCCTTTGAAGCTGCTCTTGCTCTTTTATTTGAATTGGATTCTATCCCTGTAAATTGTTTTAAGGGATAGAGGTCAAGGTGTTAATATTTATCCTTGACTGGTGCTCCGAAGAGATGATGCACCTACGTTTCACACTTCTTTATGGAGACAAGGCTTAAAAATTCCAAGTATCTGATGCCACGGCACTCTAGCCTGGGCAACAGAGTGAGACTCTGTTTCAAAAAAACAAACAAAAAAAAATTCCAAGTATCTAATTAGTGGTGATAATTGTGTTTAGCCAATAAATTGAAAACTGCTTAAATATTTAGAATTTTACTTGGGAAAAGTACATCAGTTAGCATGTTCACCCTGGAAATACAAGCTCTCCTGATTCATTGTTGCCTACTTTGATGGATGAATTCCAATGGGCTAAAGGCTCTCATCTTGTTTCAAAATGATTTCTTTTGGCTTGTTTGTTTGGTTATTTATTTATTTTTGAATTATGATATGATACCTTCTCTCTCAAATGCCTCCCACCCCCTGCCCAGGATTTTTTCTTCTGAGTGAGAAAAATCAGTCCTGTGTTGGAAAAAATCATCTTTGTTTGCTATCTTTAGGTAGAATAAGAAGACTATAGAGAGAATAGATTTAGGATGCATGAAAATAGATGTGTAAGAAATACAATGGATATGAATGGAAATGGAAGGCATATAGCTCTTTAGTGGGTGAAGATGTTCGGGAGAGGACAGGGCAGAAAGGAGTGGCCATTGTGGGTTAGTGGTCATATAGTTTTTTTTCAAAGAAAGGAAAATTATATTGACACATTAGCAGTAAGTTAATTAAGAAATTTGTTGGTGAAAATACCAGTGTGTTTTCAACTCAGAATGCACAGAGAGGAAAGCAAATGCTTGTTTATTACAGAAAGAAAAACATGTCACAGAATTTGGAAGTGGCAATCTGAAATCAATAAGGCTCTTCATTAAGTACAATCAGCAAAGGGATTATTCCCTAGGCAAGTTTTTGGCAGATGGATCATATACTTATTCACTGTTTTTGGAAAATTTAAACATCACCACCACTTCCTGAGAAAACTTCTCTGTTCCCCTCCTCCCTATGTTAGTGGGTGTCTTTGAGAATATAAAATTATTTTTAATGTTAACCAAACCAGACATCATTCAGAAATGCAATCTGCTTTTTAAAATTCATGTAATATATGGGAAAATTAAAATATAAGTGATCTTTAAATATTCTGCCATATGGAGATACATTGTATGTGACATCCCTCTTCATTACCTGATAACAAAAAGCCAGTTGTAGTGAGGTTTATATCAGAGTTCAAAAGGCAAATTCCATGAGCCCAATTATTATCAACTCAATTTGTAGTATTATTGACTAAATCAGTCAAGAGGGCCAGAGAAGGAGCTTTCCTATGGTGTAATTTTAACAATGTCATAAAGTGGCAGGCCCTCCCCACAAACCAGGTATTATCTGTATATTTTATCCTACCAAGGGGGAACTGGATCATCATGAATCCAGCCCCTTCATTTTACAGGTGGGGAATCTGAAACCCACTGAGGTTAAATGATTTGTCCAAAGTAACAATACACAATCTTAAATGCCAAGTTTATTCCAAAGTAAATTTGTATTACAAGGTGGCATAATTTATTCCTAAATCCTAATCCTCAGAGACATCCCTTGTGGCTTCAATTTATGACTGTTTTCCACAATTGCTTCAAAGTACTTCCCTGCTTCAGTTAAGTGCATTTTAAAATGAGCAAAAAAAA
>NW_012152063.1:3249062-3279183 GCF_000956105.1 Propithecus coquereli
ATACACAAAGAGTGCAATGCGCACCACCCGAAGGATGGACATATTTGAAACTCGGACTTGGGAGGGGAGGGGAGGGGGGGGGCAAGGGCAACATACGTAACCTAAACATCTGTACCCCCATAATATGCTGGAAAAAAAAAAAAACACTACTCCAAAAAAGCATATCACAGATTCACGTTATTTAATAAGGAGCACTATCAGTTTTTCTATTGATTCAGTATTTTTTGAATATTTTAACTGATGTCTTCTTATTTTCCAGTAGAAAAGAATGAAGGTATTTTCAATGTGAACATTGGTGAAATGAAATAAGATTTTGTTCTTCGGCAACTCTTTTACTTCAGACCTTGCAAAGTAAAGCGCTGCCCTAGACTTGAGTTTGTTTGTTTTTGTTTTTTCTCTCTTTTTGTCTTTTTAGAGCTTAAAACATTTGCCAGGTGTTTTGCCTGGAAGTATTGTGGTGGACTTTATGGGTCCTTAGATGAGACAAGTGGAAAGATGTAGGATCGTGGGTGTGAGCCTTTGCTCAACGCAGAGCCTGAGCTGGGATAGCCTACTGGCTCAAGACATATTCCCGTCATAACTTTATCATTTAAAACAGAGTTTTAGCCAATTCTGATACATTTTTTAAAAGAATGTGCTGCTCAGCTAAGACTCTATATGCCATATTTTAGCCCCAAGCAGATTTTTATGACTAAGCAATAAACCCCTGGAAACAGGTTTATAATGGAAAATGCAACTTGACCTTAACCAGAGGAGCCCAAATGCACCTTACGAAAAGGCTCATTTTTTGAAACATACAAAATCCCTTTCTCCCAGGGGTGGTGTCACAGGAGAAAGGTGTATAATAATAGTTGTATTTACCATAAATACCTAACATATTTTATGATGATTTGATTGTATTAAAAAATTTCACCTTATAGATTTTAATAATGCTGCCTATAGGCAAAGTTATTGCAGTTGGATTTCTTTTCCTTTGCCCACTGGTCTCTGTGGAAAGAAGCAAGCAACCCTTATAAAAGGCTTTAGATTTTAGTACCTGGTTAATAAAAAATAATTTCCTCTTCTTTGGACTTGTTCATGAAGCTGAAAAATGACTCCGCAGGTCAGTGGTGTGTGGCAAAGCTAATTTCTATAAGCTTTTTATCAGGTGGTACTGAGTAAAACAATATGGGGAAACTGAAAAACCCACCCTCTGTACCAAATTTACAAGGGTAAGAGTTATCCCCAGTGTCACAGAAAGGAAAAAAAAAATGACACTGTTTTTTCCTTCCAGATTTCTAGTATAACAACAAAAAATTCTTTCTGAGATATATAAAAGGTACAGAAGGAAAAATTAAAGCGTATGAAATTTCTTAGCTAAATTTAGATTTAAAAATCTGACAGAAATGGCACTCATTGTTTAAAACACAATAAAACTCAACTTTCATTTGTTGTTTTGTTGACAAGGGAGCCTCATAGTAATAAGCTGAGTGAGGCGACGCGCATATCATAGCAACCTGGAAAGCGACTGTCATTCAAATAAATACGCTCCTCTGCAAGGTTCCTTTTCCCCAAGCATAATGTTTTCTCAGAGGAGCGCTAGGAAGACATTCTAATCAAGAAAACTTGGGCTTCTTCCCTTGAGGTTCAGCAGGGTGTTTGCTGTGTGTCTTGCAGAGCATGCTAGAGGAATATTACAGACCTCCTGTCTCTCCAGGATACTCATAGGCTACCTTCCAGGAAAGAAGCTGGGAGCAGGGCTGCAGAGCATGCCCAGGCACCTGTGTAGCTGGCAAATCTGCTCCCAGTAAGCTTGAAGTTCACATTTCTTTCTCTAGTTCTTCAGGCTGGGGAATAGCAAGCATGCACAGCAGCAGTGTATACTTAGGAGGTCATGGATCCCCTCTTTACCACCCTGGTTTCAAGGCACCCAGGACATTCTTGCACTGGCCTGTTCCCATCAGAGCCCACAGGAAGAATCAGAAACCACAGGAATTTGCAGAGTTGATGGGTGAGTCTTCCTTTCATTATTTTTATTTTAACAGCTAGTATGGAGAATCATAGATGACAAACAGCATTAGTTGGAAGAAGTAACATGCTACTTTGGAGCCATGCCTTAGATGAAGTTGGAAAGAGAAAAATAATGATAAAGCCTTTGGAGGATATAGCCAAAGGACTTGTTTTCCCTTTTTTTAAACTCAATTTAACGAAAAAGATAAAAGCATGGGGTGTGCAGATAGGAGAGAGATTTTTAGATCATCAGGTTAGAAATATATAAAATTGCTGACATACTGTTGTTCAATAGCTGTACTGGGATACTGTAGGGATAGTGACTGACAGGGAGAAGGACATAGCCTGCCGAAATGGAAGACACGTATCAGGATGGATATGGACTCAGACAAGTGTGTCGTAGGAGCCAGAGGTTGACAGCATTCCCTCCCATCAGGTGACTTCTTAATTTCACTATGAAGTTGGACATGTGGTCATTCACTGAGAGGGTGTCAAAGAGGTGTGAATGGGAACTTGAAAAGAGTGAATAAGAGGTAAGTGGACAGTTTCTGCAATGGGAGAGGATGCTGACAAGTGGCATGTGGAAAAATTGAGAGCCCTGCATCATTCTATACATGAAATGATGTGAGTCAAATAGAGGAGGATGGAGATAAATTAGGGCTCTGCTGGACACGTGAGGCAGAGGAACAAGACGTTGGAAGTGTAATGAAAGCAGTTAATCCCGAAGCCTGGGAAAGGAAGAATAGCTTTCAGTGACATTCCCCTTCAAAAACTGGAGATTGTATCATGTAAATTGTCGCATTTTGCAAAACTTAGTATCCTCTTAGGTTTTTCTTTCCCTAATGGAGTGGGGCATGAGCGTTTAGGTCGAGTTATCAGACGTTACATAAATACAATGGTTCAATTTGCATGAGCTAGGCTAAGATACCTTAGTCGCAGTATGAAAGTGCTGGGAAACACTTAAATCTAAACTTAATCACTTGTAGGCTGTTTCTGGCTCTTCTGGAGCAAATAAGTCTTCCTGTACTTTGTTCACTTTTCATTACTTTCAGTCATTTTTGTTGTGGTGTGTCAAAGATTTGCTCTTTGAAAACTACCAGGAGTTGGTATTTTTATGAAATGTTGTGCATATCAAGTGTGATAGAGTTTTGAAATTACAGGCTAATAGAAAACAAAACAACTTCATAGTCACTTGGAGGGCTCCTTGAGAGAGATTTTTACTCAAGGAAAGGACAGACCCTCCCTAATCTGTACACATCTACTGGGCGCCCCTCTTCACCTTTGCACAGCTGCTTCACAGATTCTGAGGCTGTTCACTTCATTTGAAGATGTGACTGGGGAGAAGAGGAAGGAGCAGCTGTGCTGGGGGTTGGCGTGGCCATGTTCTGCAAACCCCCAGCTCTTCCAGACCTTGTCTAGCCTGGGAGCTTTGTGTTTTGATGATAATACTTAGTATCTCCCTTTCAGCCATATGTAAAGTGGTAGAGCTGGGTTACACGGGGGCGGTGGTGGTGATGATGATGGTGGTAGCCGTGATGGAGAACAACCCTCGTGCCTCAGCAGCACTGGAGAGCCAATGAACAGTGCTCTTTCCTCTTGTCAAAACCAGGCTCAAAAACCATAGTGTTTTTTTTGTTTGTTTGTTTGTTTTTACTTATATTGTATATAGACTAAACTCTGTAAATCCATGAGCCTTCAAAGAACCCCATGCTATGGCCCAGTCCCCAACCCCTGAGCTATGGCCCAGTACCAGTTAGTGGCAGTTCCCTACCCCCTCCCCACCCTAACCCCATTTGTAGAAAAATTGTCTTCCTTGAAACTTAGGAACTGGGCCACACAGCAGGAGGTGAGGGGAGTGGGGCGAGCGAGGGAAGCTTCATCTGTATTTACAGCCCCTACAGCCACTCCCATTGCTCACATCACTGCTTGAGCTCCACCTCCCCCTCCCACCTCCCACATTCGTGGAAAAATTATCTTGCATGAAACCAGTCCTTGGTGCCAAAAAGGTTGGGGGGCCGCTGCTCTAATCGTATCTTCATTTTCATTTTTATTCCATATTATCCTGCTACATGTACCTCTCGTGACCAGAGTTACTACTCATAGTTCACAATCTGTTGTTATCTGCCTCTGTTATTTATTTATGCAGGCAGTTTCTCTGGCCCCTTTTCCAGTTTTTCTTTTATCAAAATTTTACCCATTCTGAGAGATCCAATTCAAATAGAACTTTTGTTGATGTTCTCAATCAGTTGTTTCCTCTTTCAACGCCCATTGGCCTTTATTTGAACGTTCCTTTGTGGCACTTCTCAGAGCCACTTCCTGATTTATGACTGTTTATATACTTGTCTCTTTCTTCTCCCACCAATCTATTTCGTAAGTGCTTTAAGTACCTTTTTGAGAAAGGAAAATAACTAATATGTATCAAGCACCAATCTTGCTTTAAACACCATGGTTAACTTGAGGGGCTGGATGAAAAGAGAAATGAGACTCACCTCCCTGTTCTTCAGTTCTCAAGGATCTTGTAGTGGAATCAGAAGTATGACAAATGAGCAGATTAAATGGATATAATGGTGGTAACAATGCAGGTATCTCCAATTGTTCTGGAAAACAAAGTAAGTCACCTTTCTTGGGATGGAGAGCTCAGAGAAGGCCTCCTAGAGGAAAGAACTGAAGTAAATCTTAAAGTTAAGCAGAAATATTAGCCAGGAGAGGAGGAAGTTCTCAGCTGAGGAAAGAGTCTGCACAAAGGCACGAAGACATGAGAAAGCATGGTGAGTAAGAGGAGCCGTGAACTTCTCAGTATGAAGGGAGTTTGAGATGCAAGATTGGGTGAGGTAGAAAATGAGGCTGTAAGACAGGGACCAGCTTGTGAAGAGTTTTGATTGCCAAGCCAAGGGGAAGCTTGACTTTTATCTTGAGTGTACTGTTGTACCATCAGAAGATTTCAGACATGTGAGAGGTGTCATAAGATTGTTTGTTTAGGCCAGGTGTGGTGGCTCATGCCTGTAATCCTAGCACTTTGGGAGGCCAAGGTGGGAGGATCACTGAAGGCCAGGAATTCGAGAACAGCCTGAAAGGCATAGCAAGACCCTGTCTCTACAGAAAATAGAAAAATTAGTGGGGTTTGGTGGTGCATGCCTGTAGTCCCAGCTACTTGGGAGGCTGAGGCAGGAGGTTCACTCGAGCCCAGGAGTTTGAGGTTATAGTGAGCTGTTATGATGCTACTGCACTCCAGCCTGGGTGATAGAGCAAGAAAAAAAAAAAAAGATTATTGGTTTAGGAAAGTCACTCTGGTGACAATGTGGACGATGAATCTGGAGGTGGGAGACCAGTTAGTATCTGGTATTGCTGACAGTTGGAATGAATTTTGTACGTAAAACAGTGGAATGAAAGGTTGCTTTCATGGCCTTCTTCACTGGCCAGGCACCTTTTTCAAGAACAAATGCAATAAAGAGCCATATATATTATATTACCCTTTATAGAGAAAATTTTGGGTGGCATAGCAAGTCTAAAAAAACCACAGGAAATCTGATGTTCTAAACAGAGTGATTATAGAAAATGCTGGCTGTGGCTTAAGCAAACGCAATCATAGAGTTGCATAGCTGTGAGTCAGAATCAGCTTGATCCTAAAAGTCCCTTGCTTGATAGTAAATTAGTGGCTTAGGAAAATATGTTTACATTTCATTTCTTATTGTAAATCTGATTGCATGTTTTGAGAATTGGATATAAAATATCTTTATTTACAAATTTTGTGTGGTGAATTATATTGACTGTGTGTACATACAGACTTAAATTTCCCAGTTAAGTGTATATATACAGTGAGGTATATACTTACATAGTAAGATATTGCTAATTTGCCATTTTATTTCAAATAGGAGCATATCCAAAATATAATAATGAAATACGGTGACTCTTATTGTAAAATTATCATTACTATAGAATGGCATAGTAGATCTTACGATTTTAGCAGTGATAATTTATTGGTGGAAGGAGGAACAGATTTAACTATTTTTTAACCATTCTTTCTGTGTACTCCCATATTTCTATCATGAAACTGAAACACGCTATTATACAAGTTATTTTCCTGTGTCTGTCTCCTAGATTCAGTATTCAGATGTGTGTATGCTGAAGGCAGGGCCTACTGTGTACTTGGTTGTAACCCCGGAGTCTAACACTCTGTGGAGCAATTATGACTAGGCTCCATATATGTATGTTAGGATCAAATGGCAATATGAAATAATGAGCAAATGAACGTAAATAAGTGAATGAGGAAATGTATAAATGAATAGGTAAGTGAACTCTAGGGAGGCCTGGCCTCACTCATAGACGTTTATTGAGTTGCTGCTATGGCCGAGGTTCTGATCTGGTGCACCGTGGTAAGCAAGACAGAAACAGTTGTTACCTTTAGAGCTCTTGCTTTCAAGAGCAAGACACATGTTAACCAAATAATTACAAAAGAAAATATGTAATTAAGACATGCTGTAAGTGTTGCAAAGGAAAAGTAGAGCTTGCTATAAGGATATTGAATGGAGAGATTTGACCTTACCCTGGGGAGGTCCAGGTAAATAATCTCTGTGAAGAAGTAGCCTTCAAGCTCAGACCTAAAGAATGAGTTGGTACTGGTTAAATGAAGTGGGAGAGACCTTCTGTGCAAAGGAAAAACCTCTTTTGGAGATCTTGAGGAGCTTAGGCATGCGGCATGTTGGAAGACCGGACAGGCAGAAACAGAAAAGGGAAGGGGAGTGAGTAAAGGCGAGGCAGTGCCTTTGTTCAAATTTCTGCTTTGACCTCATGTACTTGTACTTGTAATATACAGTACAGATATAATGCCATGTAATACAATGATGTTATATTCATGTTTAATATCTAGTTAGTTCACCGAAAGGTATCTATTGAGTGCCAAATTGAAGGACGGCAGAAATGTAAGGAGGAATCTTATCTTTAAGTGGTTTACGACTTATGTGGGCAGAATGAATTTAACGTATTTTTTAAAAGGGAAAAAATAAGCCATTTACATGATTTATACTGACTTAAAAGAACAAAATCAGAACAGAAAAGGAGATTGAGAATAGGTTGTATATTGGAGAATTATGCCCGAATTATGCTAGACTATAAGTGCTACGAGGGCAGGGGTGATGTCTAATGCATTCCTGTGTCCCCAGTGCTTAGTGCCCAGGCATGTGTGTAATATAATTGCTAACGTTATTGAATTCATTCTACTTCACTTTGTATTCTTGAAATTTGTGTTTCTTATACTAACTGTGTTTAGTAACACAAAATACAGGAAGTCTTCATGTAACATTGTTGATAGGTTCTTGGAAACTGTGACTTTAAGTGAAATGATGTATAGTGAAACCCATTTTACCATAGACTGAGTGATACGAACAAGAGTTAGGTTCCTACAGCATATTTCTGGTCACGAAAACATCACAAAACTTCTAAATAAGGACCCCAAACACTTCTAATATTAAACATTGAAGTAAATGGAAGAGATATATACATTGAAGAAAGCTTAATAAAAACAAGGAAGATAATTATTTATCTGCTTATTCCAGTTCAAGGTCGTGAGTGGCTGGAGCCCATCCTGGCAGCTCAGGGTGGAAGGTGGAAACCCTCCCTGGACAGGATGCCACCCCATCATAGGGTGTGCTCACACACCCACCCGTGCTCACACTGAGACCATGTAGACATGCCAGTTCACCTGATATGCACAGTTTGGGGCTGTAGGAGGAAATCAGAGGACCAGGAGAAAACCCATGCAGACATGGGGAGAATGTGCCAACTCCACACAGATAGCGGCCCCTGCCCAAATTGATGTTTTTTTGTTTTTGTTTTTGTTTTGTCATTAGGATTATAACTAAACGACACTATTTGAGAGGACCTGCTATACACAGACAGCTTCATTTGAGGATGAAAACCTGGTAGACTTTCCTAACTCTTCCTTAAAACAGAGCTGCTTCAGGCTAGTTTTGTATCGCTGTTCTTACCTAAACTTGCATCAGTGTAACTCCAGTTTCCAGGTATTCCTTTGCCATATTTAGTTCTGATCACTGATTCTAGATTGCTTTTCAGTGTTTCTCCACGGATTATTTTCCCCCATAACCATCCCACTATTTTACTCACTTTTCTTTCCCCAAATGGAAATACAGCACGGTTAGTACAGAAGCATCTGTAATTAGGGTACAGTGGGCATAGCAATTTTGCTTCCTTTTCTCCTCATATTGAGCAACTTTTGTTTTTCAGACCTGAGACACAATATCCAGGTTACAGGGGCACCCCTCTCAGAAATGAAGTGGGGACATGAAAAGGAAGGAAATAACTTTGGAAATGCAAGACAGCTTTTTAAGTAAAAAAAAAAATGTGCTAGGCAGAATTGATAGTGCTAGAATACATACAATTGAATTTTTTCTTTTAAAATAGTTAATGTTTTGACACTAATTTAATATAATTTTCAACTTTAACTCTTCAACTAAAGCATTACATTAGCACTTTAACGTGTAGCATTAAAAACAGTGTTAAAAAAAACACAACAAAACGAAATAAAACAACCATTGGGCTAAGAGTTAGATTCTGCTCATTTGCTTGCGGATGGCTTCTTTACCCTTGGTTTCTAGCCGGGTAAACTGCAGTTGCCTGGCAATACCTTTCTTGGCTCTAACCAGATCTCTGGATAACTTGCCTCCTCTCTCTGGGCTTCACGAGTCCTGTCTGCCTGAACATATCACACAAATGATGACTTTCAGACCATTCGTTGGTTGTAAATATATGTTTTAAATATAAAAACAATATTGTACGATATGTTCCCTAAAGTTTTTAGAATAGAGAAAATATTCTTAAAAATAAAGATAATCCAGACACTGTAACATGAACAAGCATGTCATTTTGGTTTATAAATTATTTAATTGTTTCACAATTATATAAATTTTTCATAGTTATAAGTAGAATCATCACAAAATATTGTCTTACTTTCTCATCCAAACATTTTTATAAGACAAATATTTTCCTTTTTTGCTAAAACACTTCTACTTGTAACTTTTTTGGATGCCTGGTTTTTATCTAGTAACTACACCGTATTGTATGAAACATCTCTCTTACAATTAGAGTTTTAGTTCTTTCTTTTTGTTTCTTTTGCTCTCTCTATCTCTGGCTATTAAAAATGGCATAATGATGAATGACTCTCTTTATATACATAAATATGTATTGCTTAAAATTATTTATCTGAGATAGGTTCCCAAAAATAATCAGATAAATTTTCTTGGATAAAATAAAAGAAACAACTTGGTTACATGCCTTGAAAATCGTCATAGAAATAGATAAACTACATATCTGTAAGCAATTAAATGTACATCAATAAATATAGGACCCAGCTTAGATAGTCTTTCTTACTGAAATCTCCTGATCTCACTATATATATATTTCTTTCTAAACCTCCCAAAGTCCCAGGTCTGGTTCTTTTTTCTTTTATTCTAGATGTTACTTATCTCTCAGTCTGTTGGAGAAGATTCAACTTTCCTAATCTTCAGGTTTTATTGACCTATTTATTGAGTTCTTTGCTCTATTTCTAGAAAAATTCTGAGCTCTATTTGATTATATCTTTTTTGGACCCAAGAATCATTTCTTCTCTGCCAAAAGAAAATGTTCTTTGAGCATCCCCTGCAGTAGGTATCAGTTTTTTGTCAGGGACAAGTAATGTTGCACATTAAGATCTTGCCTCCTTATGGGTCCTATTCTAAGGTCTCAAGCTACCGTAATAAATCTCAAAGTAGGGTGACATGTTGAGGCAAACAAAGAATCTAAAAATATGTGAACAGCCAAGAGAAACAGGAGATTCAAAATTGGTGCCCACCCCTCTATGATTGGTCAGTTCACGACACAGTCTCTGGCACAATGTGACTAGGCACTTAATAAACTATATGCGGTTCAAATTCTCAAAACCCTGCAAAGCATTTATGAGTTAAATGTTAGTGCACCGGGATGTATCAGTTCCATAGAATAATAGTAAAATTGGCAAAACTTTTTCAAATGTCAATTAAGACTGTGCTCTGAAGACCATTAAGGAAAAAGATGTTGCTGTTCCCAATTATTAAAGGAAATTTGATTGTATTTCCTTCCATCTAGGTATATAAATTCTGTAGAAAATGTCTTTAGGTAGGTTGACATCTACTAAGATTGGATCCTAAATTATTTTTCAGATAGAGATAATTAAGTCAAAAGAAATGCTTTGGAGTCTAACAGTGGGTTTGCGTTCTGGCCATATTCAATTGTGTGTCAATGGGAAAATTACTTAACTTTATACTTATATAGTACTTGCATCAAGAAATTATTGGGAGAATAAAATGAGGTATATATGTAGAATGCTTAGCATTATACTTGGCACAAAGTTGGTATTCAGTATATACTAGTTATTATTATTATCTTGTGAATTTGAT
Organism: Propithecus coquereli; assembly: GCF_000956105.1. Lineage (NCBI taxonomy): Eukaryota > Metazoa > Chordata > Mammalia > Primates > Indriidae > Propithecus > Propithecus coquereli. Next base: position 3,259,478 of record NW_012152063.1, read on the forward strand.
GCTAAAAATGAATGAACTCTGTTAAAATCAGCAAATATTGAATACCCAGCCTAATGTTTTTTCCTTACTAGATTATCAGCTACATGAGGGCAGAGATGTGTTGTCTTTTTTAAAATTATTGTTTCTATAATACATAGTTCCTGAGTTATAGAAGTCATGCAATAAAATAAGAATGAATGAATGAATGAATGACTTCCTAACTTATGTCTTTCTACTGGTCTTTAAGTATATAGATGTTCTCTCAGCCACAGGAAAATCAGATAGCATATAATACCTTCACTAGCTTTCTGGCATACATTTTTTAATTTCACATAAGTGAACTAGCCTCCTAGGAAGGAAATAATGCTAGAAAAAGAAACTAGCTCTGCCTGGTACTGTAAGTTCAGAAAAACAACCAAATTCTTAATATGATATGATTCCCCTACTTTGACTAGCTGGGGTGGGACTGAAACCAAGGGCCTTGACACTAATGGGCCATTTATAAAACTTAAATGGCCTGATGTCATCCTATTGGAATGTCCTTAGTAGCCATCACCATTATTACAGAAAAGAATTGGGAGGCTTTTTCTTTCTTGCAATGATTTCTTCAGATTTTTGTATTTCGTGGGTCCTACATTTGGGATCTTGGTTTGCATGTTTACATAAGAGTGAACAGTCCTAAAAATATATAATGATTTCTAATGCAAGCTCTTGGTAAAAAGAATGAAACAAATGGCACAGACCTATCACATAACAATGCTAGAAAAGGCACAGATTGAATGTGAAACAAAACCGACCTAGTCCAAATAAAATCCTTCAGGTAGCAGCTTTTTGGAGATAATCAATTCCATTTTTAGACTTCCACATTTTCACTAACTTTATGCCCTCCATAAGGATGTGATTTTCGATATGCATTTGTGTGCTTTTACATCTTGGTGACTTTGGAACGAAATAAGTCCTGGAATATAGTTGCCTTGCAAAAAAATTCAAGGGAATATTTTCTAGGTTTTGCTGACTATGGCTTGGAAGCAAACAAATTATGGTACAGGGCTGGAACTTTACCTACTTGTTAATTGGCAGGTTAAACTTTTATGAGTTTCTGGTACCCTGGCGATACATGACTATTAAAATGTGCAGGTGGTTCAAGGAGAGAGAGATGTAAGTTCCTATGCTAGTAATATATCATAAAAGTGTGTATTTCATGTCCCTGTTGTGAAAATAGAGACTTTAATACTCTTTCACAATATAAGCTGATTAAGGAATCTTTATGGATCTCATTAACTACGGGTCTTTTTTCATAGAAAAGTGAAAAGTGTAATGCTTACAGACAGAAGCATAGAAGAAAATTATTAGCCCAGTGGTACCTCTTTGAGACTAAGAGTTTAGTGACACCCTCTGCATTCACCTCCTAACCTTGGAAACTGCCCTAGTCTCAGAAGTTGCTTCTACCACATGAAATGCTGTAAATCTGACATTTTTATTTTCCCTTCAGAAGACAGTGTTTACTTAATTATGCTTATGTTATATTTAAGTGTTAGCACATTTCCTTTTTTGAGTCCACCTTTTCATCAGGAAATGTAGACATACACTCTGGCTAACAATGTGATTCCACATAATCAAATTTTGGAAAAAGTGGTCTGACTGTAGTTCTTTGGAAGCTACATTTTCTTATGTTTTGGATGTGGTTTTAGGGGAGAAAACCCCTCAAATATCGGCTTAAATAGCCATTTGCCCCAAAAATCTTAATAGTAGCTCTTCGTAATTGGGATTATAGCTTGTTCTAACAGAGAGAAATAGTGAAATAAATTAGTTTTAATTAGGAAAAGGCTAGAAAAATAAATAATAGAAAGTATTTGTTTTATTTTAAATTTTTAGCTCAACATTTTTCTCTACCCATTTTCGGGGGGATTTCTGTTTGTCTCTCTTAGTGTTAAATCATAATCTAAAAATATTTCTTTTAGAACATTAGATTATGATTTAGTTTCTTTATTCCCTTGGTAAATATATAATAGTTTAGTTTGAAGGCACTACATCCATTTGCATTTGTTGCTGAGCCAGAAAAGCAGAATCTTTCTTCAAATTCATTCTTTTTTAAAAATGATTACTTTCGGCCCGGCGTGGTAGCTCACGCCTGTAATCCTAGCTCTCTGGGAGGCCGAGGCGGGCGGATTGTTTGAGCTCAGGAGTTAGAGACCAGCCTGAGCAAGAGCGAGACCCCGTCTCTACTAAAAATTAGAAAGAAATTAATTGGACAATTAAAAATATATAGAAAAAATTAGCCGGGCATGGTGGTGCATGCCTGTAACAGTCCCAGCTACTCAGGAGGCTGAGGCAGGAGGATCGCTTGAGCCCAGGAGTTTGAGGTTGCTGTGAGCTAGGCTGACGCCACGGCACTCTAGCCCAGGCAACAGAGTGAGACTCTGTCTCAAAAAAAAAAAAAAAAAGATTACTTTCCAAGTTGATGTATCTATAGTTAGGTTAAGGGAGCGGCAAGGTGGGATTGCACAGGGGCAGGGGATGGAGAGACTCGAGGACAAGATGAGCAAGTCATGGTGAGGCTGAGGACCAGGGCTACAGAAGGGCACTGGGTAGCATTAACAATGAAGAAAAAGGTCATGCTGGATAAACAGTCCTGTGGGCTTTTGGTTCTGACATCAGCCCTAAGAACTTGGTCTCCCAAACTGCTTGCCAAGAACCTATAGTACTTTGCTTTGAGAAAGAATGCTTTCTGAGCGTGACATATTTTATCTAAAATTGTATATAACACACACACATTATGCCTGCATACATGATATACATACATGCTATATACATACATATACTGTTAATATACTATATTTTTATAAGGACTTGAATCAATTTTATGGCTTAATTTTAGTTTAGTTTATAAAATCTCATTTTTAAATGCATGATAGTAGTACATACAATAAAGTTGACGGGAATATAGTCCCTTAAATATTTGTTCGCCTCACCTTACCTTACTCTTTTTTTTCCCTCAATATATTGCCTCAGGAAAGAAAAATAATTGATTGTTTTGACCTGATGAAATACAGAAGGGTGGGAATAGAGAAATTTATCAAGGATCTGTCTATACATAGTTTTTAAATTGTAAAAGTACTCCAAGTGATATTATTATGAAGTGAATAGTCTTAGAAAAATGTGGTAAATACAAGCTTTACAAAAAATTCACTGTTTTGGTGAGGGGGTGTGGAAAGCAAACTCAATTTTATAGGAAAGATGGAAAAAAAAAAAGGTAGCTTTAGAGAATTATAATCCAGTCAAGGAAGAATTCGGGAATCAAAGCCTAGTTTTGGAAATCCATTTCTTGCCAAGTGAAAAGGCGCTAAGCTGCTCAGCAAGGAGTAGTTTGCAGCAGAGTTTGGGAGGTGCTAATAAGCAAATAAGCCCTGAGTTTCAGCTTGAGTGTTTGCCATATCCATGGAGTGCTGGTGGGCACCTCACCTTAGGGAAAGATGCAAGTCAGTCCACAAGATGTACTGGGGCCTTACTTTCTATGTACAGATGGTCCCTGACATATGACGGTTTGACTTAATGATTTTTTGACTTTACGATGGTGCAGAAATGATGCACATTCAGTAGAAACCATACTTCGAATACTCACACAACCATTCTCTTTTTAACTTTCAGTACATTATTCAATAAATTACATGAGACATCCAACACTTTATTATAAAATAGACTTTATGTTAGATGATTTCGGCCAACTGTAGGTTAATATAAGTGTTCTGAGCATGTTTAAGGTAGGCTAGGCTAAGCTGTAAAGTAGCCTGGCTGTATTAAATGTATTTCTGACTTACGACATTTTCAATTTACAGTGGACTTACAGGGACATAACCCCAGCATAAGTAGAGGAACATCTGTGTAGGTCTTTCACTGGGTGCCTGTCTGGGAGAAAAATTTATTTAAAAATAGGTAATAGGGTTCTGTCTTCTCTTATATATTCTTTATTTGTTAGTACAAACAAACAGTATATAGGTCACTGAGAAAACTATAATAAACATAAAAGTCTGAAATGGAGTATATCAATCAGAAGAGGAGACAGAAGCAAGTGTTTCAGAAAAGGAAGCCTTCCCACAGTGTTGTAATGGGGAGTGGTAGTGATTGCTTGCAGCTTTGTTGACTGCCTTTGTGCTATGTGATTTATACCCATTTATTTTTATCATTTAGTCATATAGGAACCCTGTGATGGAGACATGATTATCCTCCTGTTAGATAAGGACCCTGAAGATCAGATGAGTGAAGTAACTTGCTGGCCATTGTATCACTAAGAGACTCAATACCCAGGTCTGACTTGCTCCAAAGCCTGAGCTCTTTATTACATGGCAGAAAACAAAGCGAATGTTATTTGGAATAAAAAATGTATATTGCATATCTTCAGTTTTCATAGTTCAACTGTGAGATAAAAATGATATAAAAATTAGAAGAAAAGACAGTCTAATAAATACAGACTCTTCATCGAGTGATAACTTGAAAAAGTTAATAGTGTAATGAAATGGGTAATTTCTTTTTTTATGCATAATTAAATGAAGTATTGATTTTAAAAACTTTAGAAACTAGTATAATATGAAACCATTTAAACCACAAAATGTCAAAAACAAATGTTACCTCAGGGCTTTCATATGCCCATCTTTAGATTAACTAATTAAAAATATGATTTAGCTTAAGAAGCAAATTGTAAAACTTCTCAGCCAAGAATATATATCTACTAAAGTTTCATTTAAAGGCATTCATTAATTTTAACTACCAACTAAATAAGAAAGGTATCACTGTAATTTGAAGGATATGCAAAATAGTAGTATATAATTTCCTATAAATATTTCAGTTATGAATTGGTATTTGATGCAGTGATATCACAAAGGGAAAGTAGAGCAGGAGGAAATACAGAAATGTCAAACTCAATTTGAGGAAAGAGTATATGAAAAGAATAATAAACTGCTGATTCTCTAGATTCAGTTAAAAATACATAAGGAAAAAGAGCAGAATTCCTGGAACTAATGGTTCCAACTTGGAGTCTATCTCTGGATCCATGAGGATCCACTAACTTTAAAATTGGTGTCCTTGTTGATATTTTAAAAGTCTTAATGTTAATACCTTTCCTTCAATTTGGGCTGCACAGGACTTAAACTGTGAGTGTTTTCACTCTTTATTACCACATCAACAGGATGATGGCATTGGTTCTCATATACATCAGAAGCTCTGTTACATGTGTCTTTGTGTATAAATCATATGAAACCATATTAATTCTTCACAAAATTTGCTTGGTAAGCAAAATCTTTGAAAATTAATGTATACTTAGAGGAATAGATAAGAAAGGGTATAATAAAAAGGCTGGGGCATCACTATTCTGTACATTGTACTGAGACACCTAGGTGAGTAACATAATCTACCTCATTGCAGAGTGAGGCTGATGTTAATGCTGTATAAAACTCAAGATATTTAGCATTTGGGTATTAGCTAATAATGATTAACTCTGTGGTAGGTGCTGTGTCTTTGTCTTAAGCCAAGCATACTTTAATATTTGATACTTTTCCTTGAATATTGTATAAGCCATTTATGATAAAAGATTTAAGTGAAAGTGCTAATAAACTCACTTCATACTAAGACCACACATGAGAAACTTCAGTTCAAAAGGAAATTAGAAGGCCAGAGGGAAGAAATTACAAGTAAATGAATGACATTCTAAAACTGAGGCACCATAACTAAAATGCTACTACTAAGATATTAAAATACTTAGACATTTAAAAGACATGGTTATTTGACACTCATTTTTAAATGCATTTAAGTGAAAATTTGTAAAATAATTTGAGCCAAAGGAAATATTTTACTTTCATGTGTTTTGTAAAGATGTAGTAAAGATATTGACCATTATATTACCTGATGTTCATTAAAGTACAACAAAAGAAAAAAGTCACTTTTGTGTTTTTTCTTATCAGATAATTGGAACTATGTCTCCTCTTTCCTCATCCTTCATTTTTTTTGCATTGGCCAACAGAAAACTAAACTTAGTATTCAGCTGAGGTAAATAACTTATCTCAGTCTAAGTACAAGGACATACCTTTCATTATACATTTTATTTATATTTTAAAGTATTCAGTATTTAATTATATATAAGTATTTAATATTATATACTATTTAAGTATTTAATTATATGTACTAAGTATCTAATTATATATACTATCTAAAATGCCTTTTAGATATTTTAACAAATAAATTATAATTAAACAAATGCCCCCTATCATAAATTTTGCATCTTGCTGTCTTCAAATTACATTATCTGTTCTTTAGTGAATAAACAAGTTATATGGGCAGAATATTAAGAATATCAACATTTACTTTTACATACAAAAAATATTATAATGGTAATCCTAGCTCTCTGGGAGGCCGAGGCGGGCGGATTGTTTGAGCTCAGGAGTTCGAAACCAGCCTGAGCAAGAGCGAGACCCCGTCTCTACTGAAAATACAAAGAAATTAATCGGACAACTAAAAATACATAGAAAAAATTAGCCGGGCATGGTGGCACATGCCTGTAGTCTCAGCTACTCGGGAGGCTGAGGCAGAAGGATCGCTCGAGCCCAGGAGTTTGAGGTTGCTGTGAGCTAGGATGATGCCATGGAACTCTAGCCTGGGCAACACAGTGAGACTCTGTCTCAAAAAAAAAAAAAATATTATAATGGTAGGCACAAACACTTCTTAGAAGAAATTGAGAATAAATATAACTTAAATCAAGAAGAAAGTCTGTTGAGAGGATTATATGGTCTTTGTTTTTGCTTCTATTTATGTGGTGAATTACATTTATATATTTGCCTACGTTGAAACATCCCTGGATCTCTGGGATGAGGCGCACTTGGTCATGATGGATTATTTTTTTGATAAGCACCTGAATTCAGTTTGCTAGGATATTGTTGAGAATTTTTGCATCTGTATTCATAAGGAATATTGGTCTGTAGTTTTCTTTTTTTGTTGCGTCCTTTCCTGATTTTGGTATGGGTGATATTGGCTTCATAAAATGTGTTGCGCAAGACTCCTTCCCTCTCGATGTTGTGGAATAATTTCTGCAGGATAGGCACCAGTTCTTCTTTGTAGGTCTGGTAAAATTCGGGTGTGAAACCATCTGCTTAGGGACTTTTCTTTTTAGGAAAGTTTTTTATTGCTGTTTCAATTTCAGTACTTGATATTGGTCTGTTTAGGAATTCTACTTCTTCCTGATTGAGCCTAGCGAGGCTGAGTGTTTCTAAGAATTTGTCCATTTCCTCCATGTTTTCATGTTTATGTGCATAGAGGTTTTTATAGTATTCATAGATGATATTTTGCATTTACATAGCATCAGTTGTAATTTCTCATTTTTCATTCCTCATTGAGCTTATTGGAGTCCTTTCTTTTCTACTTCTTGTTACTCTAGCAAACGGCATGTCAATTTTGTTTATTTTTTCAAAGAACCAACTTTTTGTTTTATTAATCTTCCATAAAGTTGTTTTGTTATTAATTTCATTTACCTCTGTTATGATTTTTTTGTTTCTTTTCTTCTACTGGGTTTGGGGTTGCTTTGCTCATTCTTTTCCAGTTCTTCGAGATGATTCATTAGATTGTTTATTTGTGATCTTTCTGTCTTTTGGATGTAGGCATTTATGGATATAAATTTTCCTCTCAGGACTGCTTTAGGTGTGTCCCACAGATTTTGATAACTTGTGTCTCTTTTATTATTTAGTTCAAAGAATCTTTTGATTTCCATCTTAATTTCCTTCTTACTGCAATAATCATTCAGCATCAGGTTGTTTAGTTTCCATGACTTTGTCTAGAGATGAGAGCTTCTGTTGGAGTTCATTTCTAATTTTATTCCACTGTGGTCAGAGAAGATGCATGGTATAATTTCTTTTTTTTTAAATTTTTGAGACATGCTTCATGGCCTAGGATATGGTCCATCCTAGAGAATATCCCTCTCAATAGATGCAGAAAAAGCATTCGACAAAATTCAGCACCCTTTTATAAGAACGCTTAACTAAATAGGCATAGATGGGACTTGCCTGCAAATGATGAAAGCCATATATGACAAATGCACAGACAACATCATACTGAACAGGGAAAAATTGAAAGCATTCCTGCTTAGAACTGAAACCATACAAGGTTGCCCCCTATCACCACTTTTATTCAACATAGTGCTGAAGTCCTAGCCAGAACAATCAGACAAGAGAAAGAAATCAAGGACATCTAAATTGGGCCAGAAGAGGTCAAACTATCGCTCTTTGCTAATGATATGGTCTTATGTGTAGAAAACCCCAAAGATTCTGCCATGAGACTACTGGAATTGCTAAAAAAATTCAGCACAGTCTTAGGTTACAAAATCAATGTACAGAAACAGTAGCATTCCTATATGCCAATAACAGTCAAACTGAGAACCAAATCAAAGACCCAATACCCTTCACAATAGCAACAAAGAAAATAAAATACCTAGGAATATATATTTAACTAAGGAGATAGAAGACTTCTACAGGGAGAACTATAAAAAATGAGAAAGGAAATAGCACAGAACATAAACAGGTGGAAAACCATACCATGCTCATGGCTCAGCAGAATCAACATTGTTAAAATGTCTATACTATCCAAAGTGAACTACAGATTCAATGCAGTCCCTATTAAAATACCAAAATCATTTTTCACAGATCTAGAAAAAATAATTTTACACTTCGTATGGAACTTGAGAAGACCCTGTGTAGCAAAAGCAATTTTAAGCCAAAAGAACAAATTGGGAAGCATCAATATACCAGAATTCAAGCTATACTACAAGGCTATAGTAACTAAAACAGCATGGTGCTGGTACAAGAACAGAGACATAGACCAATGAAACAGAACTGAGAACCCAGATATAAAACCATCCTGATATACCCATCTAATCTTCGACAAAACAGACAAAAACATACACTGGGAAAAAGAATCTTTATTCAATAACTGGTGCTGGGAAAATTGGATAGCCACATATAAAAGACTGAAACAGGATCCATGCCTTTCACCTCTCACAGAAATCAACTCACGATGGATAACAGACTTAAACCTAAGGCATGAAACTATAAGAATTTTAGAAGAAAATGTTGGAAAAACTCTTATAGACATTGGCCCTGGCAAAGAATTTATGAAGAAGACCCCAAAGGCAGTCACGGCAACAATGAAAATAAATGAATGGGACCTGATCAAATTAAAAAGCTTCTGCATGGCCAGGGAAGCTATCATGAGAGCAAACAAACAACCTACATAATGGGAGAAAATATTTGCATGCTACACATCTGATAAAGGGCTGATAACTAAAATCTATATGGAACTCAGGAAAATCAGCAAGAAAAAATCAAACAACCTCATCAAACGTGGGCAAAGGACATGAACAGAAACTTTTCAAAAGAAGATAGACTAATGGCCAATAAACATATGAAAAAATGCCCAACATCTCTAATCATCAGGGAAATGCAAATCAAAACCACAATTAGATATCACTTAACTCCAGTGAGAATGGCCTTTATCAAAAAGTCCCAAAATAATAAATGTTGGTGTGGATATGGAGAGAAGGAACACTCATACACTGCTGATGGGACTGCAAACAAGTACAACCTCTGTGGAAAGTAATATGGAGATACCTCAAAGAGCTATAAGTAGAGGTACCATTTGATCCAGGAATCCCATTAGTGGGCATCTACCTAAAGGAACAAAAGACATTTTATAAAGAAGACATTTATAAAGAAGACACTAAATGCACTAAAATGTTTATAGCAGCACAATTCACAATTGCAAAGATGTGGAAACAACCCAAGTGCCCATTAATACATGAGTGGATTAATAAAATGTGGTATATGTATACCATGGAGTTCTACTTAGCCACAAAAAACAATGGTGATCTAGCCCCTCTTTTATTATTCTGGATAGAGCTGGAGCCCATTCTTCTAAGTGAAGTATCATAAGGATGGAAAAACAAGCACCACATGTACTCACCATCAAATTGGTGTTAACTTATCAACACTTATGTGAACATATAGCAGTGACATTCATCGAGTATTTGACAGGTGGGAGAGGGGAGGAAGAGTTGGGTGTATTCACACCTAATGGGTGTGATGCGCACCATCTGGGAGATGGACAGGCTTGAAGCTCTTACTCAGGTGGGACAAAGACAATATATGTACCTTAAAATTTTGTACCCCCTTAATATAAAAGAAGAAAATCTACTTGTTATTTTTGGATACTTTCCTAGTTGAGTTTATATTTAATGTGGAAGTAAAGGATGATTGACTTTGATATCTTTATCTCAACTTCTTTTTCTCTCCCTCCTCATTTTAGAGAATAATCTTAAATGCTTTCCATGGCTTTCTACTTGCCTCATTCTTCTATGTCCTGTCTGCCTCTCTCTTTCCTCCTTATCTCATTATTAATATGTCCCCTTCCATCTTTTTGTGTTCCCAAATCTTTCCCCTGATTTTACAGATGAGAAAACCGCTACTCAGAGGCATTAAGTAGTTTGATAGAGCTTACACAGCTACTAATTGGTCAAAACTGCAGCAGGACTTTAATCTTCTCTCTCCTGGTACTCTGCTCTTCCTGAGTTTCTTAAGGAGTTATTTCATATATGAGAACATAATGGTGATAGACTGTGATGTAGTTTTCAATTGCTTAATGCGTATGTGTTTTTCTGTCTAAACTAGAATGTCCATGGGGCTGATATCTTCAGCCAATTTAAACTGGTAAAATTGTGCTAGTTTTTAAAATATTGAAACATCTTCGCACTGGCTAATAGGCTAATAAGTATTCACTGGTAGGAGCCTCTCAATGGTACCTTCCTTCTGCTTCAGCAGACTCAGTGAATCCCTCAGGAACCACTTGCCAGTCTGCATTGCCCTCACACCTTGGCCCAGTAGCAATCAAAGTGGGGCTTTTAGCTACCAATAGTTGGACAATATGATGACTGAAACACTTCAGGTTTTTATACAGAGATACACTCTCAAACATATTTATTTTTTTGATTTGTTTGTTTCTCATAATAATGATGAGAGGGAAAATTTACTCCCCTAAAAGAATGCTGATTCCAGGTTTTGCTTGTTTTCAGTTTTTAAAAAATTTTGTGTGGTAAGAAATGTTTTAAAACAATCTAAAAGAGTTATGATGCAATATCAGATATTTCTGGCACCTATGACCACTTAACGTTTTGCAAATGTGTTCCCTTTAGAGATCATTTGTAAGTTTTTAATCCTAAAATAACTCAAAATATCTGTCTGTGTTTTGTGGATTTCAAGTATGGAAATACTATTGTTATATCTTTATTGCAATCTTGTTCTTTTTTAGTTTATTAATATAGGGGATTGCATTGATTGATTTCTGAATGTTAATCCATCTGTGTATTTTTGGAGATAAACTTCACTTGGTCATGATGTATTGTCCTTTTTATGTATTCTTGGATTGGATTTGCTAAAATTTTATTTAGAATTTTTGCGTCTATGTTCATGAGGAATATTGCTTTAGTCCATGTGTGGTAAACCTGCAGCCTCAAGGCCACATGTGGCCCTCCAGATCCCAAGTGTGGCCCTTCAACCAAATCCAAACTTGGATTTGGCTTCAGTCAAAAAGCCACACTCAAGGATCCAGAAAGCCACGTGTGGTCCCAAGGCCACAGTTTCCAGTCTATGGTTTTCTTATACCATTCTTATCTGGTTTTGATGTCAGAGTAATGCCTCATAGGAGTTGGGTAGTGTTACCTCCTCTTCATTTTTCTGGAGGAGCTGTGTAGAATAGGTATTAATTTTTCTCTAAATATTTGATAGAATTTTCAAGTGAAGCCATCTAGGCCTTGAGTTTTCTTTGAGGAAAGGTTTTTAATGAAATATTCAATGTCTTTAATAGATACAAGGCTGTTCTGGTTACTTATTTCTTTGTGAGTGAACTTTGATAGTGTTTTTCATGGACTTTGTCCATTTCCTTTAAGTCATTTAATTTATTTGAAAAGGTTATTCATAATATTGCCTTATTATCTTTGTAATATCTATAGAATCCATAGTGATATCATCTTTGTGTTTTCTCTCTTTTTTCAAATATTTTAAATAAATTGACCCACGATCATCTTGCCCATATTCTTTCCTACAAAATATCAGCTGTTATTCTTATTTTGTCCCTCTATACATTATGTGTTTTTTTTTACTCTGGATTTGTAAAATAGTTTCTCTTTATCACTGATTTTGAGCAATTTGATTATGATGTATTTTGATCTAATTTTCTTTATATGTCATGTGCTTGGGATCCACTGAGACTCTTGGATCTTTGGGTTTATAAATTTCATCAAATTTAGATAATTTTCTTCAAATATTTTTCTGTCTCCCTTCCACTTCCTATGGGGACTCCAGTTACAAATATATTAGACTGCTTAAAGCTATTCCAGGGCTCAATGATGCCTTTTTAAAAATTACTTTATTCCTTTTCTCTATGTGTTTCCTTTTGGGTAATTTCTACTGCTCTACCTTCAAGTTTACTAATCTTTTCTTCTGCATTGTCTACTCTGCCATTTAGCACATCCAGTGCGTACTTAATCTCACATATTATAGTTTTCACTTCTAGAAGTTCAGTTTCTATCTTTTTTATATCTTCCATATTTCACTTAACTTTTTAAACATATGATTACAGTTTTAATGACTATCTTAATGTCTTTGCTAATTTTAACATCTGTTTTGGTGCTGGATCATTTTCAGTTGGTTGGCTTTTTACCTCACTGTGGGTCATATTTTCCTGCTTCTTTGACTACCTGATAATTTTTTACTGGAAACCAGTCACCGTGAATTTTAACTTGTCATGTGCTGGATATTTTTGTACTTCTATAAATCTTGGTTTGTTCTGGGGTGCAGTTAAGTTACCTGTAAATAGTTTTATCCTCTTGGGTGTTGCTTTTAAGATTTGTTTATCAGGATTAGAGCAGTGTTTAGTTTGGGACTAACTTTTTCCCAGTGCTGAGACAACACCCTTCTGGCTATTCTACTGAATGCACTTTATATTATGAAGTTTTGTGGCCCAGTTCGTAGGAACAGGCACTCTTCCTGGCCTATGTGAGTGCTTTTCATTGTTACTTCTATGTCTTTCAGGTGGTTCTTTCACCTGCCTCGAGTAGTTCCTTCACGTGTGTATTAATTTGTACTCTACAGAATTGTTAATGGAGACCCTTTGTAGATTTTTAGAGTTCTATCTTTGTTCATCTCTCCTCTGTCTGGTATTCTATGCAGAAAACTCTAACCTACTTTATTCTTGAAATCTCAGCTCTGTCTTTTCAAATCTGGAAGTTCACCAGGCTCCTCCTGGACTCTCCCTCCCTAGGTCATCACATAGAAACTACCTCATTGCAACAACCTTGGACAATTGTAGGGCTCACCTCCTTTGTTTTCCATTTGTGAAGATTACCATCCTTTATTGCCTTAAGTCAAGAATCTTGAAAAACAATGTTCCATTTTTTCATTTTGTTGTTTGGGCTTTAGTTGTTTCAGGCAGAAGGATAAATTCAGTTCTTGTTACTCCCTCTAAGTTGAAAGCAGAAATTCCTAGGTACCTGCTGCATAGCTGAAGTGGGAAGGCTTTGAGACTGAATACCAAAGTACCAGCCTCAGAGAGTAAAATTCCAAATAATAAATCTTAGTATTTTGACTATTGGATGCATCCATATATTTAATTTTTTCAGAAAATAAAAACTTGTTCATTTTTTAAAAAATTAGAAAAACATACAAACCAAAAAAACTACAGCCACACAAACATTTAAAGTTTCTTCAATAAATGAACAGAAAAAAATGATTATAGGTAATCTAATAGATTGTGTAGGTGTTTCCCAAAGTCACATCCATGTGTGAGTAGTTGTCTTTAAGTATGATTTTACCAGGTCACAGAAGAATGTGAAGACTGGAAGGAGTTTTCCACAAAACTAAATTATTCCATTTAAAAGACTTTATTTTTAAATATTTCCTTCCTACATTATTAGTGATAAAATCTCATGAATTATTAAATTTATTACAATAGCTAATGGATTATAAGGGTTTTTTTGGTCATTCTCTGCCAAAAGTTCAAAAGGGGTTCCATCCTATATTGATTCCTATAGAATTTTTGTTTTACTGCCCTGTGTATGCCAATAGTTTGGAAACAACTGTTTGCTGTGCACAAATACTTTACCCTTACTCATTTTTATTATCATAAGACTTTAATCGGGAAAACAAGTTAATCTTTCTCTTTTTGAGCATTCTTATTTTGGAGATAGTATGTTCTGCCCTGCACAACTTATAGAATCTTTATGGACAATGGACATGTCTGAATGACCAACTTGTGTCATTTTTATATGTCCTTCTTTTCTTTACACCATAATAGATATGAAACTCAGTTCTTTCCACAATACTTACAAGCAGTATTTGGAGATTGATTTTTGATTTTGATTTTTTCCTAATTTTGTTCCTCTCTATTGTATGACAAGGAAAGAGAAATTGATACAGTTCCTGCATTTTTTATCATGAACATATGACCAGTGAGAAAAAAATGCCTTTTTAATGAAGATAATAAAAATAATAATAAGGTATCAAATATTGATATACTAAGAAACATATTCAGTACTTATGACAATTCTTTCCAGTGGGCATCATTATTATTTTACAAATGAATAAATTGAATCTTAAAGAGGTATGTAACTGCTCAAGATGTCACAGCAAAATGTAAAGCCATAGAAGAGACCCCAGGTCTGTGCCAGGCAAGGTCTGTGCTCCATTTACTGCCCCCAAGTGAGAAGATGAGTTTTAGTTTGCCAAACTGTGACAACGCTCCTCTCCAGACACTATTCATAATCACCAAAGAGGAGAAATGACTCTATTCTACACACTATTTATTGCTCTTGTTATTATACAGAGCTTTTTATTTAATGAGGAGAATGATAAATTACACTTTTGTTGAAATAAGCCTTTTAGACCTTTGAAAAAGGTTGGAAACCAAAGGAAACAGTCATTCCAGAAGAAGTGTGACTTATTTTTTTTTTTAATAAATCTTTTCTTTTGCTAAGATCTCTTAAAATATTTCCATTTTTATAAAAGCGTTCTGGTTCTTTTGTGAAAATAGCTGCAAGGATATGTCACTGGGTAGGTTCATTAAAAATTACAAGCATACGCCATTACTATGAAAAGTTCCTGTAGCCTGTTTCCTGCACTTTGGGAAGGGCGCAGCTTTCCAGAGATGGCTGCCCATGAATCTCGGAGGCCTGCACCTGCAGATTACAGCCTCAGGCACAGGCATTGTGAGAACAGCCCCCATTTTGTAAAAAACGAAAAGCTCTGCTGTTCTATAGAAATGTTTGGGACAGAGAAATGGACCTAAATGAGATAAACAGAACTCAAAAACCACTGAGATTAGATAAATTGCTAGAGTTGTTTGGAAGGCCAGGCAGGAACAAACATTCTCTTCCTAAATGTAGTTTTCCTGCACTTGGGACAAGCACACTATCTGATTACCCAGGATGATTTATTTATCTTTCTAGACTGTTGACATGAAGTCTGAATTTCAGACCCAGGAATAGGTGTACTTCTTGCAGTTATTTTGTGTGCAGAAATCACTGACTTCTCTCACGTTACTTTTTGTGATTGCTGGAGCTAACAATATCAAAGTTTGGTGTGCTCACCTCATCTGCAGTAGTAAAATCTTAGTAAACTAGTCTGGGTTTGAACTGTAGGCCCTGGAATAATAATCTAACAGTAAAGAGAGTTCCTGCTCGTTTTATTTATTTTTTTTAGCTATAGGCTTGTATCAGTGATATTTCAGTTTCTTCTTGATAAAGATTTTTCATATTTATAACTCATAAAGTTCATGCAGCAGGGTAAGTAAACGGTTCTGAAAATACTCATTCATTGATTTGTTTATTCACTGACTTCACACATTTAAATACCTAATCTCTGCCAGATATTCTTATGGATCACGGGGCCTGAGTGGTGAAAAGAAAAATAAGATCCCTGCTCTTTAAAGCTCATGTTTTAATTGGGGGGCTGAAATAAAAGGTAAAAAAACAAACAAGAAAATATCAAGTAGTGATATTGCTCAGAAGAAAGTAAAACGAAGTGAGCAATTAGCTGTGCCTAGATGCCTCCTTTAGTTTGTGCACTCAGGGATGGCCTCTCCAAAGGAGGTGGCGCGTAAGCTGATACCTGAATGAGAAGCAGCTGCCATGCAAAGATCCGATGGAAGAACATTCCAAGCAGAGGTAACAGCCAATGCAAAAATACAGCAATAATGAAGACATGCCTAGACATGCATCATACCACCTTAATTTGTACCCTGATTTGCTCTCACGTTACCATTCAAAATTCTTCTGTATTCTGTCCCCACCTCCCCTTATACATCAAATTGTATATTCTTAATGAAAACTATATTGTTAGGTGACCATAGAAATATTGTTGTTTTAGCTAATTGATTCTGTAGTATTTTCAGGAAATTATTTCATATTTAGAATAATTTCACAAAGCGATTTAGTTTAAAAGTAGTTAGTTAAGAAACAGACAAATTTCAAAACAATTCCCCGAAAAGCTTGTGTCTCAAAACTTGCATTAAAATGAGCAAATATAATGTCTCTTAAAAACAGAAAGGAAGGAAGGAAGGAAAGAAGGATGAAGGAAAGAAGGAAAAGAGAGAGAAAGAAAAAGAAAGAAAGGATAAAAGGAAGAGAGGAAGAAAGAAAGGAAGGAAGGAAAAAATAAAGAAAGAAATAAAAAAAAGAAAGAATGCAGTTCTTTTTATGTCTGGAAAGATACAGAGAACTTTTTCCCAAATGAGGTAACTTTGAAGCTGGGAAACAGATTCACACGTTCGTAAAGTAAAACTTCCAGGGCATAATTTCTTAAATTATTTCTTTCACTGCCCTCTTGGTAGCTTAGTGTCACGGATGAGTGAGTTTACCTCACAAGTAAGCATTTAGCTCCCCGAGAACAGACTCTTAACCTTAGCTCACCACGTGATTAGACTCAGGGTGAATGCACAAGATTAATGAGAGCCCTGAGTGAAAACAGTCTCATAAGGACAGCACTAAATCTTGAAAAGCCAGTTGTTATTGTTTGTGGAGGCCGAGCCCGGCACTAACCTCAGAAGGGATCATGGTGTTGGTGGCTCCTGATCTGGGTCTTTCTATAAGGCCTTGATCATCCTTTTCTGTGACTGGCAATAGTATGTCATTCTGTGTTGCAATCTATTTTTAGGAGCCACTGCATATCCTTGTGTTTTCTCGCTGTGCCTAAATGCAGGTCTTATCATTCTTCCTTTACTCCACCTATTATGCCAGATGATAGAATGGGGACACATACTCACATCTGGAAGTTAATGCCTTAGTTCTTGTTTATTCTCCCTCCAAGTACACTAAAGACATTTTCTTTTCCTAGCATTAGTCTTCTAGTGGACAATAAAATGGTGAGAAAAGAGTCTGTAAACTCTTCCTATTCTCTTCAGTTTCCACCCCTTATTGCTGTTTTCAATCCTGAACGATTTTAGTAAAGAAAACATAGGGCAAGGATCGTTAGGAAGAAAGGACTGGAAAGGAGAAGCCATTGGCAACTAACAACAGCAGAGCAATAGCAAAAGAAATTTAATTTTGGCAGGTGATATAGCCTGGTTGGAGAATGCATGTGCAACTTATAAATAGATTATAAACAAATACTATTACACAGGAGGAAAATCTGAATCTGTTCCACTCTGCCCAGTTTCCATCAATGGACTACTAGTGGTGATCTCCAAAGAGAACTCTAATAGGCAAGAAGGAGGCACTGATTTTATAAAACAGAATCTTCAAAGGAGGGGAAAACAAGGCCTGTGGGGAAAGAAAGCAGAAGTCTGGCAGTAGGTCATGGGAAAGGAAGGACTCTCTGTGGGGTTTGGACTTGGAGAGAGAAAGACGTAGCAGCAGGCCACAGCCCAACCTGTCATTAGCTTAAAAAAAAAAAAAAAAAAAACAAAAACACACACACAAAACTGCCACTAGCCTCAGAATGGATTGGGCGGAAGGTTACTTTTTCCCCTCTGTAGAGTTATTTGCTATCTTAAGTTTATGATAATGATTTTACTGCTTTTCCACAGCCCTGAGTTTGGAGATAGAGGGGTTAGGTCTTAAAAGTTTCAATCCCAGGGCGTGCCCCCAAAGTGTAATGTGAAAAGGGTTGTATTGGGCTACAAATACATCAGTTTTCTATCAAAAGTTATTTTATAGCAGACTGCTATTGGGTAATTGAGATGCACTTTACTAAAATTATAACAGGTTGAAACTAGCAGATTTTATTAATACTTGTTTTTGTTTTTACAATCCAATTACCTGGAACACTACAGTTTATTTAGAACAGGTATCTTTTGTTTTTATTTCAAAAGAATATATTGATTATTTTTATGAATGTTTAAAATTTAACAGCTTTCTATACTTTTTCAGAGTAAAAATTTCAACAAATATATATTTTTTTCATTTTGGCTATGTATTTGCTGTGCTTCATTTTTAATGATAGGAGTTTTCTATTTGGGCTAACTTATGTTAGACTTTTAGAAAATCAATAAACCTAATTTATTTCTTCTTTGACAACATTAAAAGAGTTTAGTTTCTGACATTAGATATCCCATCATGAAAGGACTTTATTCATAAAATATTACAAGGTACTTAAAGTAGTGGCTTAAAAGAACAGATTTAATTCACCACTGTGTTCATTTTCTATGAGTATGTACAAGATTACCCCAAAAATGTAGTGAATTAAAACACAGCCAGTTATTTGCTGGTTCTACATTTTGGACTGTACTTAGAAAAATGGTTCATCTCTCCTCTCATGGCACTTCGTGGAAGCTGAGCATAGCAAGTTCAAGATAGTCTCTCATTCTTTGAGGTCATTCTCCACCTGGCCTCCTGTAATTCAGAGTCCCCAGCTTAAATGGCGGATGGATCCCAAGAGAGTGAAAGCAGAAGGCGCCATGCCTTTTAAAGGCTAGATCTGTTTAAAGGTTTGGCTCAGAATAAACACAGTGCCATTTATACCCACATTATATATGGGCCAAAGGAAGTCATGACACCAGCCCAGATTCAAAAAGAAGGAGAATGGACTCCATGTTTTGTTGGAAGAAATTGTGTGCATTTACAGGAATGGAGGAAATTGTCTGCCATATTTGGAGACTATGGCACAACCCTTTTATAAATATATCCTTGAATATAATAAGAAGACTTCTCAATTATGAAGGTCCTTTTGATGCATATAACCTATAAGTATTATGCAATAATTTTGAATTCACTCTTAATCTTGCAATATGAGCTTGTTTTCTTGATTTGGAGCTATGACATTCCACATTATTGATCTTTAATAAAGAGCAGCACTTGTCACTCAAGTCAGACAATTTCCAAATGTTCACTGTTTTCACTTGGCAATCAACTGAGTTATTTTTGAAAACATTCCTTTCACCATGGTATAGTGAAAAGAATCTGGAGGCTTATGGATTTAGGTTCAAATACCAATGTCCACATTGGTATTTGACATTTGGGCAAGTTATTTAAATTCTTTGAGTCTTATTTTCCTTATTTGCATAATGAAAATAATTATACCTACTTCATCAAGTTGGTATGAGGATTAAATACAATAATTATAATACAGTCACTGGGATACTCTACTGGGACATATTAGGTTTTCCCTTCCCCTACATTCCTTCAAAGTAGTAATTAAATTTCTTATATAAAA
>NW_012152063.1:3279244-3282625 GCF_000956105.1 Propithecus coquereli
TGAGACTGTCATTAAAAAAAAAAAAAAAAAAAGTTCAATTTTTAAAAATATTGTGGAAATGAAGCCTTCCTAAGTTTTGGATTTGATTATTCTAATAAGATCTTAAAATAGCAAGAATAATAATAATATTCTTCCCTGTCTAAATAGATGGAGGAAAAAGTAAGTAGAAAAAATTAAAAGTTCAATATAAATTCTAGAGGTACTATTTTTTTATACTTACTGATACATAGTGTTCATATAGAGGTTTCACTTTTCAGAGTTCTTTTTATTTACTCCTTTATAATGACAACCTTCCTCAGAAGTGAAAGGTATGTAGTATTTTTATTCTGCCTTCATAGGTATTTTATGATTATGGGGCTTTTACAGCAAGGTCATCAAAAAATTCTAATGTGGTGTTTCCCTAATTAGCCTTTAATAGTTAAATGAAACAATAGCAATGATAATATTTCTCATGATTATGTATTTCAGAATGTTCTAGTATTATGTATTCAGGTTGCATACTATTTGCTTATGTGTTTTGTAGCAAAGATATTTGTGGGTTACCTAGGAGAGATTTATGAAAGCATTTTTATTATGAATTTTAATCTCAAGGTATAGGAGAGCAATTCTTATCATAAAATAGCATTCAGGAAGTTGGACTTTGGCTTTTACTAAAATTAATTAGACAAGAATTTGTTGACAACTTGCAGGATTGTGTCCAAGTATAGTGGATTTAAAAACTTCAGAAAAACACAAAATTATTAACAAAATTATTATTGCAGGCAATTTTGTTCAAGTAGATATAGAAATGGTTGTAAAACACCAGTTTGTATTTGAGATGTATCACAATGACTCTGTTTTGGAAGTTGGATAACAACTAAGATTATTCAGCAAGTACTCATGTCACCATGAAAGAGAAAAATGCAGAGCTGAAGGTGGCATGACACATTTTCCCATTCACAGCTGAGTGGGCAGGTGACACGTGTTAGGAGAGAGCTGCTTTTTGATTTTCCTCTTATGAAGCTTGTCAACTAAATTGAATTTTGGGTTTTCAAAATATCAGAGTGGATGAAGTCTTTGGAATATTTTAGCGTTTAACTAAGTCTTACACATGGCTCCAGAGGAGGATCTTCCTTCTCCAGTTAATACTAAATTATCAGTGCTTTGGCAGGAAGCAGAAAGTGCCATGTGGCTTGTGATTTTGGAAAGTTAACATTGAAAAATACTCATCGTACATTACATTTATAGAAAATATTGAGAGGAAATTTCTTCCTGGCAAGCTCCATCCAAGGTTTGGTCTCTTTCTAGAATAAACTGCAATCCCTTTAACATTCTCCTGGTGATCTATGCATATAGGTGAGGTCATCATATGTCTTATAACAAGCCCGTTTTGTCCTTCAGAAATTATATCCTGGCCGGGTGCAGTGGCTCACGCCTGTAATCCTAGCACTCTGGGAAGCCGAGGCAGGTGGATTGTTTGAGCTCAGGAGTTCGAGACCAGCCTGAGCAAGAGTGAGACCCCGTCTCTACTAAAAATAGAAAGAAATTAATCAGAAACTAAAAATATATAGAAAAAATTAGCCGGGCATGGTGGCACATGCCTGTAGTCCCAGCTACTTGGGAGGCTGAGGCAGGAGGATCGCTTGAGCCCAGGAGTTTGAGGTTGCTGTGAGCTAGGATGACGCCACGGCACTCTAGCCTGGGCAACACAGTGAGACTCTGTCTCAAAAAAAAAAAAAGAAAGAAATTACATCCTCCTGGTGATCAAATCTAACATGCCCTCTACCAAACCAGCACATATTTTTCAACTTTGGAGGACACGACAGAGGAGAAATTTGCTTTCACTTTGGACATGACTGAGTAGTTGCTGGCTCTCAGTGGGGAATAGGCTCCATCCATCTATTAGCACAGTGATACGTGGATACACAATTACAGAAATGCAGACACATTATTTGCATTTGATTTTTGGTATAATGTTTCTTCTGAATAAATCAGGCATAATTATGAGCCACATGTGACTAAAACAGGTAGAGTGATTCCAGGGAATTGGTTGGTATACGTCAAGAGCTTTCAAAGAGAAATGTCAGTGGTTTGTATTTATTATCTTTTGTTCGTAGCAACCTCTGAAGGCAGCTACTGTGCAATAGTCATTTGTCATTCGATCTTTCTGAGTGCCAGTTTGCCAAGTGCGTTTCCGTATAAGTGGCAGCATTTATACAAATGCTAATACAGTTTTTTAACATTAGCGAGAAGCAGAGAATCTGAATATTTTACTAAGGTACAATAGTACCTTAGTAAGTCAATAACCATGGTACTTAATATCAAATAGCAACTTTTATCTAGGGATATCTATATAATTTACAATTGAATTGGCACAGATTATTTACAAACATTAAGGGCATTGGGTTGCCATATTCAGACCATAGTTTATCTGACCTGTGAACGCACTGAAAGGAAATGTGAAATTTTCATTCAGCATCTTCAAAGAGTAGAAAATGACTACCTCAGGCATATAATAACCAAAAGGTTTAGTCACACTCATATACACAATCTTAAAATTGCTTTTATTTACTATTCTCATCTTTATTTCAAGTCTAGTTATATACTTTATGAATCCACAAATGATTGCCTTTATTGAAAGGTTTGTGTTATTCAAGATGACTTGTAAAGTTTACTCAATCTTCCCTAGCAAGGGAAACAGGAAATTCCAGAGAACACTAGACTCAGCAAACCTATAAAATCTGAGAAAGCAGACCATTATTTCTGGAGACATTTCACATAACACTTTGGGAAGCAATGACTAATTAGTTTTTGGTCTTAACAATAGCACTTTCAGGGGGCTGTTTTCTTTTTTCTTTTTTTCCCCTTTTTATAGCTTTCATATTAGGAAAAGAAGGAAAGTAGCTCTGAATGATGAAATATTGGCAACGTATGCACTTGCTTCTCTGTAGGAGCCCAGCTCTTTGATCCTTAGTACAATTACTTTCATTGCCTGGCTGATATTAACCGGCTGGAGAGTAACAACCAATTGTTGCAGGCACAACAACATCCTAATGCGCTTTGCCTCTAATGACTGACTGATTATTTCAAATTGAAGGCTCTGTTCTGTATATTCCTAGATTCCTGTTGTAGTAAGTTAAGCCCTTAAAGAAGTATAGGTGCTTGTTCACACCTAGAGCCTCATCTTTTTGATGGCAGAACCTTGCCTAGCCACCCATTCTCCAACTGCCAGAGAATACTTGGTCATTACCAGGGGTAGGATTTATTCTGAGTTCTCTAAATGTGAACATTTACATGTTCAGTTTCCTTGCTTGCATTATTTCTCTATTTATTTACCTGTTTATTTGCTCATTCATTCATTTTAGAATTTCACTTTCATATAGCTAAACACAAGCCACCTTC
>NW_012152063.1:3283440-3286262 GCF_000956105.1 Propithecus coquereli
TAACACACTGTCTGGCACAAAATGGCAGTTCAACAGTGTTCATTCCATCTTAGTCTTCAGTAAGACTATGTAAATCTCAGCATTATTTTTCAAAAATTTTCTAAGGATGGGGATTTCGTGATTCCCCACTAGTAGTAGCTTTTACTAGTGTTTAATTCATTTTACAATATACAGTTTCATCCTACACAACATAAAGATGTACATCATATGAAAGAAACAGTGATTCTACACTAGATGGATCAGTGTTTATTTTCTCTTATTTGGCCCGTATAGGGAGCTACAAGCTTACTTTTCATTAGAACATCCATCTAGTCTAGTTACCTTAGTGCATGTGGGTAAAAAATGGAGAAGAGAAGAGGAAATAAATTTTAACATTTAATTGGGTCCTACCAAGAGATGATCTTTTGACCAGAATTACCTTTGTCCAGGTTATTTTGTGCCTTTTTTCTTACAGCTGTTACACTCAATCCTGGGAGGTCCGTGTAGTCTGTCTTTGTTCTTTATCCATCAGTTTAAGACAGAGATTCTGATGAACTCTCATTCCATATGAGGCTGGGGGCTGCCCAAACTCTGAATGGCCTGTAGTGAGAGTTGAGGGGTGTGGGCAAGGTTGGAAAGAGGGTGTGAGGTCAGTTCCCTTTGTTTTTACTACAGCTGTTACTACATCCCTGTGGAAAATGATAAAATTCCTCAGAATTATTCTCTGTAGTTCTTTTTCTTAATTCTTAATTTTTAATTATTAGGGGTACATAGTTTTATGTATTTACAGGATACAAGTGATGTGTTGATACATGCATACAATGTAAATTAATCATATCAGGGTAATTGAGATATCTGTCATCTCAGACATTTGTCATTTCTTTGTGTCAGGAACATTCCAGTTCTACTCTTTTAGTTATTTTAAAGAATTCCCTAACTTATTGTTGATTACAGTCACTTTGTTGTGCCATCAATATACCACATTTTTAAAAATCCATTCATCTGTCAGTGGACATTTAGATTTTCAGTTCTTTTGAATAAGTACCCAGAAGTAGGATTGCTAGCTGGTATAGTAGTTTTATTTTTAATTTTTTGAAGAAACTTTATACTGTATTTCATAGCAATTGTACCATTCTGCATTTCCACTAAAAGTGGAACAACAAACTGAAAAACTTCTGTACAGCAAAGGAAACAATTAACAGAGTGAAAAGGCAACCTACAAAATGGAAGAAAATATCTGCAAACCATATATCTGATAAGGGTTAATTTGTAAAATATATAAGGCACTCTTACATGTTGACAGTAAGAAAATTAATAACCCAATTAAACAGTGGGCTAAAGACTTTAATAGACATTTCTCCAAGAAGACATACAAATTGCCAACAATTATATGGAAAGATGCTCAATGTGACTAATAATAAGGGAAATGCCAATCAAAATCACAATGAGATAATCACTTTACACCTGTTAAGATGGCTATTGTCAAGAAACAACAACAACTACAACAACAACAACAACAACAACAAAGACAAGTGTTGAGGATGTGGAGAAATTGGAGCCCCGTTTCATTCTAAACCCAGCACCCCGAGTGAGCTTTTGGAAGACATACCACGTCTCTTCTTTGCTCAGAACCCTCTAACAGCTTCTCACCTCCCTCAGAGTAAAAGCAAAAATGCTTCTGAGTGCCCAGGAGAATCTGTGGCTGCCCCTATTCTGATTCATCTCCCACCACTCTTGCCTACTGTGCTGGCCTCCTTGCTGTACTGTTAACATGCCAAGTGCACCCCAAGCAGTGCCTTTGCACCCACTGTTCCTGGTGCTCAGGGAGTTCGTCTCCCAGATATCTGTGTGGCTCTTTGCCTTACATTTTCAGATCTGTGCTCAACTGTAACCTTCTCAGAGAGGATTTTTTTGACCACCCTGTATAAAATAGCAATCCTAACCATCCCACCCTCTCTTTCTCCTTACCCTGCTTTCTCCGTAGCATTTATTTTTTATTTTTTAGAAAGGGTCTCTCTCTGTCTCCTGGGCAAGAGTGCAGTGGTGTCATCATAGCTCACTGCAACCTAAATCTTCTGGGCTCAAGCTATCCTCCTGCCTCAGCCTCCCAAGTAGCTGGGACTACAGGTGCATGCCACCACTCCCGACTAATTTTTCTATTTTTTGTAGAGATAGCGGTCTTACTCTTGCTCAGGCTGGTCTCAATCTCCTGGCCTCAAACGATCCTCCTGCCTTGGCCTCCCGTAGTGCTAGGACTAGTTGTCAACCACCACACCTGGCCTCCGGGCACTTATGATCAATTAGCAAGGCATGGCATTTGTTTAGTTGTTTGTGTCTGTCCCCCTATTTGGAATAAATTTCATGGGGGCAGAGACTGTTTTGGAACTGCTGTATGCCTAGTGTCTAGAACAATACCCACCATGATCTGAAGTAAGGGATTCAATGACTACTTCATACTAACTGGATAAAAAAAGTAAATAATAGATGAATAAGAATTAGTCTACTTTCTTCTCTTGCTTTTTCCTTTATCTTATGCCTCCTGCTGCCACTGTTCTTCATTTAGCCAAGTTGTCTTGTACCAAGAATATGGTATTTTGTTTCTCTTTAGTTATAAATGTGTTATCCATCCACCCATTTTTGTAGAAAAGTCCCCTTCCATTGGATGCTGGAGCTTTATTTAATGCCCGCAATTGCAGATGGCCAGCAAAAGTTGGACTGTGTGTGTGCGTGTATATATTTTAAACTTGTCTTTACCCTGTAATGTTTGTAGTAAAAACAAAGGGAAATATAGATTACATGTCTTTGATACAACTTTTCCATGTTGTTGCAAGTCATTCAAGAAT
>NW_012152063.1:3290477-3293770 GCF_000956105.1 Propithecus coquereli
ATAATATATAAAGAGTTCCCACAAATAACCAAACTCAATATAAATGTGGACAAGGGATATGCAAAGACAATTGATAGAAGAAGAAATTCAAATGGACAATAAACGTATGACATATGCCTAAGTTAATAAGTTATTGAGAAAAAATTAATATGAGATATCTTTATTCACCCTGAAGATTGGTAAAATATTTTCAAAGACTGGTATTACCTAGTGTTGGTGATGGTGTGGGAAACTGGGCACTCTAATATACTATTACAAACATTTTGGGGGCCAATTTTTTATTTAGGAATTTAAATATAATACTTTGCCGGCAACTTGACTTTTTAGAATCAACTTATGGTGCAATATTTAGACATTTGTGCAAACTCATGCATATACGCTTTTTATTTGCAAACACAGAAAAATTGAAGATGGGTTAAACTATGTTATATCTATATATTAGGATGGGATAGAGACATATGTCTAGACATGGAAGGATATTCAGGAAATATTGCTAAGTGAAAGGATAAGTTATATGCTCTACATATTATATGTCATATAATGTGTTAACGTGTGTGTGGTATGTGTGTGTGTGTAAATGCTCAGAAAAGGGATCTGGAAGGATACACAGAAAACTAAAGAGTTGTTAATTCCATGAGGGAGGCTTTCCCTTTTTATTGTAAATTTATGACTTGTTTTAATTTTATGGAGCTAAACTTTTAATCCATATTAATGTTTTGTAATCTAATTCCACAATAAGAGTTAATGATATTAAGTGCTTTAATTAAGTGCACTAGAGGCAAGAGATCTGGCTTCTAGTTCCAACTTCACCACTCTTTGTTCTTGGAGATTTTGAGAACTCAATGGACTTCTCTGAACTGTGTTCCTTCATCTATAAAACAGATATAATAATATTAAGTGTTCATAAAAGCTGAAGGGGCACCTGAATACTCAAAGTTCTTTCTATACATTTGTATATCAAAGACCATATCATTCCATTCTGTTTAATAGCAACTTCATACGCTCTTTCATATCCAGTACTATGTAGACATTTGAACTTTTTAAAAAAAATTGTATTCCATCATTTCAGTCACATCATCTATTGGCTTTTATTGGGATATTTTACTTGGATGTTTGTCTTTCTCTTCATTTCTGGATTACCTTTTGTCTTTTATGAGTTTTTAGTATTTTAACACTTGTGTGACAATACAAGATGTTAAATTTTTATATTAATGTATTTACAAGTATTTAGAAGCATACAACATGCACACATATATGCATATTTAAAATTTGCATTTTTTTCTATGTAGTGGTATGACACTTGCTTGGAAATAATACCTTGTGATTTATCTCAGGTTTTATTTTTACATGTGCATAATATAGGTTGCAAATTATGTTACATTCTGAAGACATTTTTCAGTATTCACCTTTTTTGAGGTGTGACTCTCAGGAGACTTAATGTTTTAGAAATCTAAAACAAAAGGAAGCAAGTTATATAAGAGCCCCACTCTTCTTCCATCCATCTTTAGCCCAGAGAGGCACTTACATAGTTAGAGGGGCTACAGAGACACAGAAGGGAAATTAATTTTCACACAGATTTTCAATTTCCAATGCAGAGACTCTTCAAAGTCAGAGCAAGCTAGAGATGACAGATGGCCACCAATGATGATGTTTATGACTTCATATTATTCACAGGATTTCCTTTCTGTCAACATTTAACATTTTCTACCCCTATGTTAGGTGTGGAGAGTGGGTGGGAAGAATTGTCATTTTTTCCTCTATCTCATTCATCCTTCTTACAAGCTACATTACTTCATTGTAGCTTTACAATTCACATTAATGCTTGGAAATAAGAAATGTGAGACAATAGAAATGGCCAAATATACATTTCCTCCCAATTGCTGGACTCACTTTCCTGCAAAGCTGAGTCTTAAACTCCAAATCTATATCCATATTATCACAGTACATCTCCCTTTCCACCCTTGCCCCCTCCTTGCCTAATGTAATTGTATGCTCCTTTTATCTCCATTGGGGCAGGGGGTGGTTCACAATCAGTTGTATACCTTGGATTTTCAAGAAACAAGACCTGCGTTATCTGAAATGCTGTGTTACTCACTGTTCTCAGAGTAATCTGAACTGACTTATGTTTGTAATAGGTTTTATCCTTTTGAGTGGAAGGAGTTTACACCATCCTACTATTTTGCAATATCTATTTATAATTCCTTATGCTGTAGAGTCATGGGAAAGCTATATTTTTTTCTTCTCTCTGGGGTTTTCTGTGGTTGGAGAGTCAAGACAGTGCCTAGTTAATTAGCAGCTGGTTTGTGTACATCCCCAGAGGCGTATTCAGTCCCATCCCAGCCACAAATATACAGCTTCAAACCAGGGAAGGTGACTTTGATGTAGGCTAATAGGATTCATAAGGGGGTATATTTGGGGATTCAGCTATAGTGCATAGCCTAGGCATCCAGGCTCACAGCTGATTGAGTCCTAATATCTGAATTATTTTCCTGAACCAACACAACTCAGCCTCTGATTTGCTGGGTTATCACTGACAGAAACAAAATTCGCAGCAGTGCCTGCCCTGGTGCAAATCCACTTTGATAGAATTGAGACAGAAACTTGTAAACCACAAACTAGCCAGGGAAGGTGAGGTTCTATTTTCACCTAAAGGGGTTTATTGACTTTAGATTTTTCAGCAGAAAACACTTCTCATTGCTTTTGATTATAAATTTTCACAAGGATTAGGTAAGTTATATTTTAGCATTAATTTTATGTACCATAGTGAAATGATTGGGGAAAATTATGTAGTGATTTAATGTAACTGTATTTGCTCTGATAGAAAATTAAACCAGAAAAAAAACAGTGGATACATAATATCACCTCATAAATACCAGGTTGGAAACTGGTTATATTACAGGGAGCACACACATATACCTCATAGAAGGAAGACAGAGTTAAATAAGCAGGAAGTAAGCACTAATTATACTATTGAGGATGGGTACTTTTTTTTTAAGTCTTGGCTTTTTAAGTATTAGTTATTGTCCATTCTAGAAAAACATGTTATGCTCCTGTATTAATAATAACGAGGAGATCCATCAGGTAGTAAAGCTCTCAAGACAATTTCTATAGATATGTTTGGTTTAAAACAAAATGTTTAACTCTGTGTTAACTAGCAGAGCACCACCTTTGAGTTATAAAATAGAATCAAGAGCTTAAATATATTTTGGATGATAACAGAACTCAGTTTGAATTTGTACACACATACATACACATATACACTCACAAATATTGTGTTCTTTGTGTGTATATAT
>NW_012152063.1:3293820-3294976 GCF_000956105.1 Propithecus coquereli
TTACTGCTAAAGTCTTAAGTGGTGTAATTCAATTAAAATTTGATGAAAATTATATTTTTTGAGATTTCTACTTCAAATAAAATTGTGGAAAGATTATTCTTTGGTTCCTCATATCAAAGGTTTAAGTGGTAATCTTAATGGAAAAAGCCTGTAGTTGTTGAAAGTTGGTGTAATCTTGTTAGGGACTCTTGTAAGGTTAAATAAAGTAAATGTGAAAATATTTCTCAATTCCATTCATTTTTCATTAAAAAAATCCATATGTGGTTGTTTTGTTTTCACACTAGTTTCTGATAGACTGATCTTTATGAATCCATCTGTCTTAATGATTTAAAGTTGTGGAATTGTCATACAGAACTGTTTGGTGTTTCACATATACAACAAACATTTAATTTAACTTCCTTGCAAGGGAAAGGGTGTAAAACACTAAGCATCTGCTCTGAATGGTTAGACCTTGTAAATTCAATAGATTATGTTTTCATAAAAATTTGCATTTTCTAAGTGAGGCTTCATTTTGATACATAATTTATAGTTAAATCATCCATGTGTTGGCAGTAGCCAGATAATGAAATGTAGATGGTGGCCTAGCATTGTTTATTTATTGAGAGAAGTGGATGGGTAAGGAATAGATTTGATGTGATGGAAATACTGGCATTGCTTGTCTTAAAATTCAAGCCCTCTTATGTGTCATTTACTGATGAATCTAACTATACTGATACCACTAACATAAATGTTATTAACTGACGATTCTCTTTAGGATGAAGCTAATGTGAACTGAGAGGGATTTCAAAGGCTGTCTTCCAATGGGACTGGAAATTTTATATACTAGTTAAAACACTGTAAATCTCCTCATAGCACTGGCAATCCAGTATCAGGTTTTCTGAGCTGATTTTAATTAAAGTAGATTTTAGGCTTAATTTCACTTCATTTGAAGTTAAAATGGTCTGTGGAAAGTAGTGTTTAAGGTAGATGGGTAAAAGAATTTTTAAAGATTGTATATATATGTGTGTGTGTGGTATGTGTTTTTTCTTTATATACATGTAATATATTCAAGAACACTAAGATAAAGCGTGTCAAAAGTATCATATGGATTTTTTGTTTTTGTTTTAACTTTTTTTTTTATTTCAGTATATTACAGGTGTACAAATGTTTAGGTTAC
>NW_012152063.1:3299226-3335367 GCF_000956105.1 Propithecus coquereli
TATATATATATAATACGAATATATGTATGAAAGTATGTGGGTATGTATGTATCTATCGGGAGGAAAAAACTTTATGCTGGCCACTACTAATAAAGATAGTGATTTACTATCAACAACAATAATGAAGTAAGTCTCTAAATAGACATCTCAGTATATATTTTATACATACTCATCTTGGAAATAAAAGGGGAAAGCTAGATCACTATATTTTATCCTCTAAACACATATATCTCATATTCATCTTAGTATTTAAATTGCTATTTCCAAATACATTCATTTTTTAAGCATATGGGATGAGATGGTATCTTAGATACAAAAGAATCTGGTTATTTGATTTTGCCAGAACATCTTGTTCCCTTGCAGATTGATACTTCTCTATACTATGCCATGCCCAGAGGAGGCTTAGCATCACATAAAATAGTGGTGATGTTAAGATAAATGTTTGGCATTGGAACATATAAATTGCTCACGTTGGTTGACTGATAACACTGTTCTATTGTCATTTTTCTCAAACTAGGGTTTTGCAAACCCCCTTCTTGCATATTCCCATCAAGTACTATTTATAATCTTTGTCATAATATGACTTACATCCATTTAGTGTATACGTACTAAGAAAAGAAAATATTATCTTTCTCATCTCTTTCATTAAATAATTAAATTTCCCTAGAATATACAATTGATGTGAGACTCAGGGCTGGAAATGTTAGCTACTTGTGAGTTTTTCAAATTATACAAAAGCTTTATCATTCTATGACCTGAGAAGGTCCTGCCCAGTTGCCAATATATGCATTGTAGAAAGGCAGGAGGTTGCATTCACCAAATCAAAGATACAAGAATTCACAGCTGCAGAAAAGTGAATTACACATTTTCTTAAGACAATAATCATACCACGGCAACAGATTATGTACTTAATCAACTGTAATCAGCTTTCACTAATCATGAAGGTAAAATTAGTTCTATTAGCTCAAGTCACAACTTCCTGTAAGTAGTAATATAAATCCAATTACATTGAGTTATTTTAACTTTTTTGATGAATACTTCATTGTTTTCCTCTGCAGGCTGTTTTTGAAGGAGTTGTGTGATTTATGTATGTACGGATATCATTTTCTACATGATGGTGTTAATCCACTTTACATATTGAGAGGTCGCTAATGGTCTGCTCACTAAACAATTGCCCTGACTATGTTGTCAAAGTACACGTAATTAAAGCTAAAATACATAGGAGCTGAGTGGCCCCTATAATTGTGTTTCAGTTTGCCTCTGCCATTATTGAGAGAAAGATGTACCCGTGATAATAGAAGCTAATGTTCACAGAAATTTCTGAGCCATTTTTAATGAAAATTTAAACCCAATACTGTTCGTCAGTGCCAGTCATTGTTCTCCTGTGTGTTACAATCAGGCCTATCTTTTTCCAAATGCCTGGAGGCAGAGCTGTTTACAGATACCAATGAAGGCATTGTTTTGAAACTTCAGTTTGCCTGAATCAAATACCTCCTTTTATGCATGGTTAGTTAAATTGGCCAAAGATAGCTGACAACAATATTTGGAAATATCCTGAAAATGGTTTGACCTTTTCATTAGGTGCTGGAAATAAAGGCAGAGAATAAAAAGAAGACTTTTGTTTAACCTTTTGAACAAAAACCTGCTTACAAGTCAGACACATCTTGGGTATTTGCATGAGCTGCTGATGGCATAAAGGCTTATGTGCTCCTTACAGAATAAAATGTGAGCACAAGGAAAGAAAACCTTTCTCTGGAACAAGTAAACTCTATTTAAAAAGTGTAGGTCTCTATTTAAAGAGAGTAGGGCTGGCAAAGGCCTCTGTCATCTGGCCAGCCAAGAGGATAATGTGCAGAGATATTTAAATTCTGTGGGACAAACACTACCCTTTGTTGGCTCCCACACTCTCAGACACACACACAGAGCTTCCACTAAAGTTAGAGAACTGTATCTAATTTGGAATTCAGAAGATGGCCAAAAATAAATACTTTATTGTCATATTCAGATTATATTCATGGTTTTCTAGGTCGGTGTGTATGACATCACTGCTTTAAGCCCAACCATTCATCAGTATCCGTCACTATTCTTTCACTTGCCTTGTGTGGGTGGAAAAAAAGAAAGAACAAAAGAAAGTGTTTAGCATAGATTTGACAAGCCTTAAAAAAAGAAAAGGGATATATTTTGGATATATTTTGGAGTTAAATCTCCTTTACTCTTACCCTGCTCCCCATGTAAATTATATTGAAATATTTCCAGGTTTTTAATTGCAAAAATAATATGTATTTATTGTTTAAAAATATCATATTATGAGCAAATTAAAAAAAAAAAAACTAAAGCTCCCTTTCTGTCTCTATTTCTACATCCGTGGGGAAAGCACTGTTCATGTGGTTTTGCTATGCATTTATAAATATATACATGAGCTTCTCTTTCTCCCTCTGTGTATGTATGTATATGTGTGTATGGATCATATATTCCAAGTGATGTTGAAAACAACATGCATATTTCTGCACGATGATTTTTTTTTTAACTCAGGGAAATATCAAGCACTGACTTCTATGTTAAAAGCTATAAATGCTTTCAACACATTTTCCACAATGTAGGTGTAGCATGATTAACTTTTTTTCCTGATATTAGGTATTTAGTCTGTCTGCCATTTTTCTTCATTACAGAAAAAAAAGACTCAATGAATACCTCTGGACATATTAATCAGTGAATGCTTGTGAACATGTGAACTTTACATTAAAAATAAAAAGTCCTGAATACTTGGGTAAACATTGAATCCCCATGTTGATAAATTCTTTCCTTCAACCCTAAAAATAATATAGGATTACTGATGTGTTTGGAATAATAGAAATATTTATTGGCCTTAGTCTATCTATGGCATCATTGACCTTTTAAAAAATCCAAAGCTAGATATGAGTCAGAGGTATGAAAGTAAAAATAGAGGAGAGTTTAAAATGGTTTATGATGAAATATATTGACACCTAAAATAACCCCCATGTGAAGAAATACTTCACGCTGTTTATTTTAACATGATTGCTATATTTCACATAAACATTTCTATACCCCTTGCTAAAATTATGATCTCTAATATTAACCCTTTTTATTTTCTTTATTTCAGAGGTAAAAATAAATGCTAATATGGTATGCTGTTTATAAAGCAGAAGATATTATTAATAATATGTATCTAATTTGATCATTATTGTGGAACTGTTTGTATTATTAGTCCACGTGGTGGGGGGAAGAGAAATGCAGCTATTTCATCATTCCTTTTATTCACGTGTAGCCTAGAATTTAAAATACATAAACATAAACATCAGAGTAATGACCTTAGCAGTGCAAATTTAAATTACAACGTTGAGATTATTTTCATCAATACTAGAAATACATGTATTCGAAGCTCTTACAAACTATGCTTTATTATTGAGTCTAAATATTGTAGCAAGAGCTTTATAATTAATCATAATATATAGCTAAAAAGACTAGCATAAGTTTTATGAGATCTACAAGGTTGATGCTTAAAAACTACATTGGCTCCTTTTGCGTATGTGTATTCCTATTAGAATATATATTTGGAAAAACACAATTAGACATGTGCAAAGAAGAGTAGTTACATTGCAGGGGACCCTAAAACCATGGCGTAGAAAGAACTGTAGGAGGATCTGGAGGTATTTATGCTGTGAAGAGACGACCATCGCTGTTATAAAATATTTCATTAACTCTCATGTGGCAAATAAGTTAAATTTATTCTGCGTACCTACATAAAGCAAAACTAAACAACGAATAGATGTTCAAAGGGAAGCAAAGTTCAATTTTAGTTTAATTCCTAAGGATGTTTTCTGTTAATATAAATATTATACAATTAATATGTATGTATTATACAAAATGAAAGTATTAAAAAATAAAACCTTTGATCCCAATACCAAGAAATAGTTTGATATTTTTAAAAAAGATTTTATATATGTACAGTTGTATTCAAATTAGTTGAGTATTAATTATTAGACTTATTATTTTTAGAGACAGGGTCTTACTCTGTCACCCAGGCTAGAGTGCAGTGGTACA
Organism: Propithecus coquereli; assembly: GCF_000956105.1. Taxonomy (NCBI): domain Eukaryota; kingdom Metazoa; phylum Chordata; class Mammalia; order Primates; family Indriidae; genus Propithecus; species Propithecus coquereli. The sequence goes on from NW_012152063.1 coordinate 3,303,289, forward strand.
ATCATAGCTCACTGTAACCCCAAACTCCTGGCTTGAAGCTATCCTCCTGCCTGGGCCTCTCAAAGTGCTGGGATTACAGGCATGAGCCACTGTTCCTGGCTTAGTTATTAGACTTCTAGCAGTTATTGGGTTGCATAGGAAAGAAAGTGTTATTATAACATAACTATTTCACAGTAAACTGAATATTTCTAATAAATTTCTTATTCACATATTCCTCCTACTTGATACCACTTTTTTTTAACTGACCCATTCAGTCAGTTTTCTTCTTGGTCAGTCTCCTGTTCATTTGTGGCAACAATGTAGAAGAGATTCTTTTCAAAAATATACCACAGATATGGTACAAATTAATTTGCAAAGTCAAATTATGTTTTTTGGAAAAGATTCAGGATTTTATTGCTAAAAGTAAGGTTGGAAAACAATTTGGACAGTAAAACTCCTGAAATTCCAGTAAAATTTGATGTATTCACAGATCACTAAGGTGAAACCCACAAAATTTGTGGCATAGTAGGTGCTTAAATAAAATAAGTGATAGAAGAAGGGAAGAGAGAATAATTTGCATGTCAGAGGAGTAAGAAAAGCTCTTGGGAAAATTGATAGAGCCCTAGAATATTTTAGCAAAACTGAAGATTGTGTTATGAAGTCGTACCTTTTTTGCTGGTAAATTAAGCCCCAAACAGTTTATACTAAATCTGAACATACATATACCCTAAGACTCAACATACACCTTTAGACACATACCCAATAGAAATGTCTACACCCAAGATGTGTTTACTGAAAATACATATACAAGAATGCTTATAACAACTCCATTCATAATAGCTAAAAAGTGAAAACAGTGTGCCTAAAAATTAGAATGGATAAATAACTGATGATATACTCATATAATGAGGCATCATTCAGCAATGAAAAAGAATGAACTGTTGTTACATACGATAATATTGGTTAACCTCACAAATATAATATTGAAAGAAAGACATCAGACATAAGAATGCCTAGTGAATGATTTAATTTCTATAGAGTTTTAAAACAGGCAAAACTAATACATGGTGTTAAAAGTCTGGCTAGAAATTGCGTTAATTGCTTCGAAGGAGTTAGCAACAGAGGGTACAAAGTGTGGCTGTGGTGCTCAAAATGTTTCCTTTCTTGATCTGGCTGTTTTCTTAGATGTGTTTCCTTTTTTCTTTGTGTTACTACACTAAGATCTATACCTATGGTTTGCCCACTTTTCTATATGTATGTAGCACTGGGATAAGAGTTTATATTAAAAAATAAAAGCTTCCTTGCCCTTACTCCTTTTCCCCCCAAAACACAACACTTAATTCATTCTTTGTTCATTTTGAGAAGGAGCTCAGAGTTGTAAATATAACTGAAATTTTATTAACGATATATTAAAATCTACTTATTTTTATATCTGTTTAATTTTAAGAAAGTATCTTACCACCTGCCCCTCCCACCACAGTTTATTATGAAATTTAAGTTCACTAATGGTCTTTTTCTAGTATCTCATATAACAGCAATCTCCAATTTATACCTCCAATGTATATATACCTGTCTTTTCTATTTAGAAAAATTAGAATCATACTTTTTACATATGGTTCACCTGTCATTCTACTTTTGCCATTTCCTATGACATTAAATATTTTCAAGTGGGAATATTCCATTGACTGGAAGTACCAACAGGTATTTATTATTTCCTTATTTGAGGGGATTTATTTCCAATTGAAATACTTTCTAACAAAGGTGTTAACAAATGAAACAAGTATCTCAAAAGAGCATGCTCCCTTTATGGGAAACACTCAAGTTGGGGCTGAGTGACTGCTTTTTGAAGAAGTTTTGGGAATCAGACTGAGATTCCAGTGCCTGGCAAATATTGGCCTCTTCAATATGTCTGTGGAATGAATTAATGACTTTGGAAATCCTTTCAATTCTGCTTGCCTAGGATATGTTAACAGGCAAAGTCAACAAGAATATTGTGAATGTTCACTAACTGAGGCTAAATGGTGTATGATGGTGCCTGATTCTAATTATTACATCCACATCTATGACTACCTATTCAACTCCAGTGCTTTGGTATTTATTCATCAACTGTGCCATTGTTGTAGAGATAGAAGACTGGTACTATTAACATTGAGGGAAACCTTTGCTTTTGCCAAATGGTAGACAAGGTGTCCCCCAAAAGGTGCTATTTCAGTGGCAGAAGAATTTCTAACAGAGCTGGTATATTTCACTTTTTTTTTTTTTTTTTTTTGAGACAGAGTCTCACTGTGTTGCCCAGGCTAGAGTGCCGTGGCGTCATCTTAGCTCACAGCAACCTCAAACTCCTGGGCTCAAGTGATCCTCCTGCCTCAGCCTCCCGAGTAGCTGGGACTACAGGCATGTGCCACCATGCCCGGCTAGTTTTTTCTATATATTTTTAGTTGACCAATTAATTTCTTTCTATTTTTAGTAGAGACGGGGTCTCGCTCTTGCTCAGGCTGGTTTCGAGTATATTTCACTTTTATTCTCCATCACCCCTTTCCAGTGCTGGTTATAGGATAGGCACTTTTAGTAACCTTCTTTATATGACACAAATATTTTGTAAGAGTAACCTATGATTCCATCACTATTGATATTGTTCTTCACTGAGCCATGTGTGTATAAATTTGACTAAGACTTTAAGAAATAAATGCTTTCTTATTTTAAGGGAGCTTCTCTTTTTATACTGAACTTGGAGGTCTGACATTGAATGGTACTTCCATTGTTTCTTCTTATTTATACCATAACTAATATTATTAATACCAAACTCTTATTCTATGTTTTTTAAAATGTTTTTTAGGATGAGGTAAAGCTCCAGAGATTGTATTCTGATTGGTCAGTTTCTTGATCAGAAAGAGAGGAGATTTTGTTTACCTATCACTTACATTCACTCTTTGCCGTGTGACAAGATATACAAAATGAAGGAGAAAGTGTCAAGAAAGGGAACAAGAATAGTATATATGAAATGCCATATGTGTTTCTGTATGAATATATGTTCATATGTATGTTATATATATATATATATATATATATATATATATATATATATACATGTTGCTGTGGTCTGAAAGGTTGTATCCCTCCAAAATTTATGTTGGAACGTAATCCCCATTGTGGTGGTATTAAGAGGTGGGGGCCTTTGGGAGATGATTAAGTCATGAGGGCTCTGCCCTCATGAATGGGATTACTGTCCTTATAAAAGAGGCCTAAAAGAGCTTGTAAGCCCCCTTTCCCTTCCATCCTGTGAGGACACAGAGAAGGCATCATCCATAAGGAACAGGCCCTCACCAGGCACTGAATCTGCTGGCCCCTTGATCTTGTACTTTCCAGCCTCTAGAACTGTGAGAAATAAATTTCTGTTGTTTATAAATTACCCAGTCTAAGGTATTTTTGTTATGGCAGCCTGAATAGACTAAGACACATGTGTATGTGCATGTATGTGAATATACATGTACATACAGGTAGATGGATAGATTGGATTATATCAGATAGATCAATATGCATAAATAATGGAGAATCCCAGCTGACCAGTAGTAGAAATTGTACACAGCTGACACATGAAGTTCTCAGATACAGTGCATCCGCTCTTTCTCTAGTATTTGTAGCAACTGATTTATGTGAATATGGAGATGCCTCTTGGGGGAAAAACATGTTTGCCATTCAGCCCTATTGATATTTGCAGTGAACTGTGTGATGTGCATTGGCTTGGAGGACAGAGGCACATTTTAGGATGGACTTTGTGGCCCCTAGGAAAGAATTCATTCAAAGGAAAGAGTCCAGCGCAGCGATCTGGGGCTAAGGGGCACCTGGGCACTGGGGGAATTGTGGCTTTGGGAACAGCATGGCAGTTTCACCTGAATCTGCCCCAATCCAACCATCCTCATGGTAGATGCATATCCTAGGTGTGTGAGACCGTGTGGAACCTAAAACAGATATTGCACAAAAGTATTATGCCTCAACTGGGTGTGATGGTGTGTGCCTATAGTCCCAGCTATGTGGGATGCTGAGGTGGGAGGATCACTTTAGCTGAGGAGTTAGAGTCCAGCCTGTACAACATAGTCAGACCTCATCTCTCACAAAGTGAAAAAAAAAGTATTATGTCTCAAGTAATTTTGCTGTGGGATCTGTCTGAAGTATGGAGTCAGCATCTGAGCTTCATTCAGCAGCCTTGAAATGCAAGCCAGGGCAGTTGGGTGGCTGTGGAGCACATCATCAAGTTAAGAGTTCTGAGTCCTGCTGTAAGTGAGGAGTGGTGTGACCGGAGCTCCAGACAGTGACCTGAGTCCCGGGCTGAACCATAGTAGCCACACCTGCTCTGAGCCTCATGCAGCGATCTCCCAAGAGAAAGAACAGGCCAAAATGAGCGCTAAGAATGTGGCCAGAGTGTAAAGTAGAAGTGGCAGCAGGAACATTGGCCAGGATAGGCCTGTAAGAACCCATAAATATGACATTCTTAGAAAACAACCAGAAATATCAGAAATAAGTATTGGAAGTTGAGGCCCATGCCTTACATTTGGGGCTAACAAACTGGAGTGTGGGCCTGATTTGTCAAAGGACCTTTGTGGGAAACCACAGGTGGGTGGGCCTGCTGTTTGCATAGAGAGAAAGGACGTGTGAACAGTCTTACAAGATGCAGACTTAGCTCCATCAATATGTAATATAAACTTGGACATGCGTAATATAAACTTGGACACTCTATCAGGGAAACTCAATAAAGTGTTATCCTTGTTTCCCAGTGCAAGTTTACCATGATTTTACTTTTCTTTCCCATGCCTGTGACACTTTTCAGAAAATAAGTTATAAAGTACTCATAGAATGAATTTATAACTTCTAATCATAATTTTCCTTAGGAACTTCTCTAATCATGTGTTTAGGGTAAAAATTTCTTTTATATGCCTGTGGTTTCAAAAGACCGAAATTTGCCATGTACTTTTTTGCTTATTCAAGGTATTCACCTGTTTCTTATGCATTTCTCACAGTGGATTATTTCTAATAATATGAGTCTATTTCTAAGTATGATGATAAATACATAAAGGTCAGCATTAATAAAGAAGGGAATGTGTGTTAATTAGGGAGCTAAAATCAATTTAGTTAAACAGATCAAGAGCATACCTTAATAGGCTGCTGCAAACACATAATGGTCTAAGACATAAATAGGCAAATATTTTTCTCCTTGGGTGTCAAATCCACAGTATTAGTGGCAGCTATCTAGAGTACTGTGTTAAGAAAGAGGCTGAGGCTTAGTGGAAAGGAATTAGTAGTGCTTATCTGGGAGTGCTAAACTAGTGGCTGGGAGGTTGTGGTGACACAAGTGCCACATATTTAGCAGTCATAGTCTAAAAGCTTTCCTTAACTAGTTTAGCTAGTTCACTGACACTATAAAGTATCATAATTTATTTTGTTTTCCATAATATTTCTACAGATATTATATTATTTTCCATAACTTTTCTACAGATTATTGCAGATAAGTAAATGTCAGATATTGTGTGCAGCTATCTGGAACTAAATTATCAGTTATGATTATGATCTAATTCAAACAATACACTTGCTTAAGCCATCCACAGATGAAAACCAGAGTCCCATTTAGATGGGCCTACAGACAAAAGAGAAGGGACTCGAGCCTTGAATAAATGGGGAAATTGTTCCTCTTCAATTCAGTTGCAGAAATATTTATTTAGCAAGTACCAAGATATTCTCAGAATTAGATTATGCTCTGAGAGCCTCATAATCTAATATGGAAACAGACATATTATTCAGAAAGTAAATTGCCTAAATTAATAATTATACAATTGCTGAAATTTTCTAAAGTGTTAATTATGAAAATATTAACAGCCAATTTAGATATAACAAAAAAGATCTAGAGTTTGCCTGTTACATTTGTTAATCTTATGAAAATACTGGAGATTTACAAAATCAGAGGTTTTTAAATTTTTGAGGTAAAAACCCCTTTAAATTAATAATTTGATGAATTTTAGTTCTTCTTGGGCAACATAATTAACCTTCTACATTTAGGTAGTTCTCTTCAATTTTGAGATTAAAGCTCTAGACAATTTTATAATAGCAGTATTTTATATTTGAATAACACTTTAGAATTTGCAAAGTGTTATGTTTCCAGATACTGTACTTGGTAATATAAATAAGTGTGTTGCTTCCAATTTCCATGTAAGGCTAGTGAGGCTCAGAAAGTTTAAATTAGTTACTCAAGTTCACAAAGCCAGTGGAGTTGGAAGTCAAATCCCAGTGTCTGAGCTTTTACTTCCAAATCCTTTCTTTATGTTACATTATGTTCAACATAATATATTCTTGAAAACAGCTTAAAAATATACATCATTGTAAGGCAAAATGTAATTTTATTCATTTGCTTTTCTTATTGCTCACCAAGAAAAGAACTGTGGATAGCAAGATACTTGCTTTATTAATTTCTCAATTAAACAAAATTGTCTTCTACTTTATTATGTAGCTGTTATTTTCAGCATTTATCCTAAAAAAAGTGGCAGTGGTTAATTAACTAATTATACAAGTTTTATTTAACAATTCTGTTATTCTCATTATCAGTTTAAATATAATTATTTTTCTGTAACTGTGTAAAGTAGAACATCATAAATTAATTTTCACTGTGGATCTTGGTTATTGCTGAGAAAAATATTCAAAATAAAAAAAATTTACCTAAAAATAGAGTAAGATAACATCAGAATTTACTTTCATCTCAATTAATGTTTTATTAGTTGCCTCTGAGCACACAGGTCACACATAATTCACAGCTGTCTGTTGTCCGGATTTTTCCTTTCTTTTTTTCTTTTTCATTTTTAAAACTTAATGTTTATTTGTTTCATTCAAAGTCCACTATTTGGACAATAAAAAGGAGTCAGAGATATGGTAATAAGCATAGTAAATGGGCCAGATCTCTTCCTGTTTACTCTGAGAAACTTAATATTCTGTAGCTCAGTATAGTCATGTAAATAAAAATGATAAAATGACTTCTGCTTTTTCAGTTTAAGATCAAGATGACAATTGAAATAGCTTTTTGAAAATACTGTCTAACTCAATGAATCTTGGAAAACTTGAACTAGAAATATCAATGGCTGTTATATCCTTGGCCCCTTTTCCTTTTTGTGTGAAATTTTAGCCAGGACATTGATTTCATTACACAATCAAAAAATCCTGTGTTTAAATGAAATCCAGCAAAAAAAAAAAAAAAAACACACAAAAAAACAAAAATCAAGCATTTAAATGTAATGAGAGAAAAAAAAGAAGAATTGTTTACCTCTTCTCCAAATTCAAAAGGAACGATTCTTACAATCAGAATCTGCCAGCCAGGTCTGAGTTTTGGTAATAATCAGAATTTTGAAAAATATAGATAAATGATTGTTATTTAATCATTTCCCAAAGGATGGATACAAGCACAAAATCTGTTGCTCACCCATAATAGAGTGCAAGAAGAATAGGCTGGATTGGGGATGTAGCCAACCTTCTAATTACACAAATAGATTCACAGCACAGTTGGGTCACAAATTATGTTTCTAAATTTAGAAGATGAATCTCCACCATAAATTATTGAAAAGCACTCTGTGGTACTCTTCTCTCCATTTCCCACAAATTAGATTACTGAGAACTATAAAGCATCTTTAGAAAGTGTTTTCCTTGCTGTTTTAAAATTTTTCTTTATCATCAATTAGTGCCAACTTTGAAAACATCAGCTATAACCAGAAAACACTGACCCCAAAGGATAAAATAAAGAAGCAAGGAAATTATTTCTAAAAGAAACAGAAGCAGATTTTTTTTTTTTACCTGCTAGGGAGTTTGAGTTTAATATATTAATAAAATATTTGTGAGTTTCAATCTCCCAAATTTCCTTGGGATACAAATATAGTAACGTATTACTAAATACAGTCCCCACACTTTATTTTTGTTTTGATATCTGTTGTTGGTGAAATAATTATAGTTGAACTAGGACAAGTTTTGTTAAGACAATTTCATTCTTCCATAAATTAACCCATTTGCATTATTCGTCCACGTTTAATTTTTGAGTTTGCATATATTCACGACTTTCATTCATGAGATTCATGAACCTGATAAACAGTTTGATGGAAGATAGTAGAAAATAAGATTATGAATAACACTACACTAAATTGAAGAAGGTTTGGCCTTTCTATATAGCTTATAATTTTCTCTACACTTTCTCTTTCTATGTCTGTAAAAGGGGAGTAACAATCCCTCATGTCTACTTACTTAAATGGGATGATCAACAAGCTTTTTGTTGATGGGAGATTTTTCAAAATTGTTTTTCAGATTCTAAATTGAATATGCAGCAATGTGCCATTTAAGGCTCTTTGATTCCAAGTTAAAATATGTCCAACTCAAATTGGCTGAAGGTAAAAGGATATTTATTGGCTCATATAAACGACAGCCCTGAAGACAGAACCGACTTCAGAGAGAGCTACACTCAGGAGTCACAAAATAGTTTTATCCATCCTCAGTTTTGCTCCCTACTGTGTTGGCTTCATATTCAAGTTTTGTGTTACAGCAAGGTCACAGTACAGCTCAAATGCCTACATTTTCTGAGATCTTAATCTAGTAAGGAATATAAGATTCCCAACCCAGCACGGTGGCTCATACCTGTAATCGTAGCACTCTGGGAGGCCAAGGTGGGAGGACACTTGAAGTCAGAAGTTCAAGACCAGCCTGAGCAAGAGTGAGACCCCTGTCTCTACTAAAAATAGAAAAAATTAGCCGGGTGTGGTGGTGCATGCCTGTAGTCCCAGCTACTCAGGAGGCTTAGCTGAGGCAAGAGGATTTTTTGAGCCCATTGCTGTGAGCTAGGCTGACACTATGGCACTGTAGCCTGGGCAACAGAGCGAGACTCTGTCTCATAAATAAATAAATACATAAATAAAATAAAGAAATGTACGATTCCCTTTCTCAGGGTTCCTGCGGTCATTGAGTCTCAGAGACTCAGAGTAGTTCACATGTCCAGTCTTTAACTCTTTTCTAATGAGTGGGAAGAGAATAGTTTTTTCAGATCCCAGAAGATGTGCATGCAGTTTTGCTCCCATTTTTCCCTACAGTATTTTGACTGTACATCCCATTATTTTGTACTGTCTTACTTTTTAAATTTAATATATAATAGAAAGAATTGTCATTAGCTGAAAGGAAAAGTGCTTTTCAGTGAATATATTAGTTAAGAAATAAAATTTATGAAACATTATAAAGCTCTTTGCTTCTGAAATTTTAATTTAAGCTTTAAAATAATTATAAAATATGATTTTAATAAGAATAATCTCACCATTCTCAGACTTTTAATTAAGTGTTTCTTTCTGATTAGCTCCTGTCTGCTTCTGAACAGATGACCCATCATATTTGCAATTTGGTTGATTTCTGCATATGGGCCTTAATAGTCTTATATGTTATAAAAATCTGCTCTAATTAATTTTCTTTCTTATCAACTGAATTTGACTTTCTTGTTGAGGCATTGGTGAGTTTTTTTAAAAAATTATAAGCTTACATGGAGCTTCATTTTGTTGACTGATAAAAAGTACTGTTAAACTGATTTCACGGTGTTTGAAATCACAGATTTTTAGGAGATAAGAATTTTTAAATTGATTTTTCTTTGCCCCTGGAAAGGTTTTATTCTGCCAGGTAGGAGCTAGATCTCTGCCATTAAAAGAGATCCTGCTCTTGTAGCCTGACAGGATACCGTGTATGCAAATGCACATACTGACATTGAGGAGTAAGGCATGCAAGTTCTTTGTGTTTTTCTCTCTCTCAGGTTGAGGTGGTTTATGGGCACGTACGCCTCAATGGGGTTGGTTTTATAAAAATGTTAAGGCTGAAACACGATTGTTTTGCTGTGACATTTGCCGTCTCACCATCCAAGAGTAGGTGCTGTTGTGCTGACAGCGCCTTGGCATTTTGCCCCAAGGAAGTGTTGCGTTATCAAAAGAGCCCGTCACCCCGTCAGTGCCAGTGTGCTAGTAATTAAAATGCGGACATTTGACCACAATTTGCAGGTGAAAATGATCAAAAGAATATATTGAAGTGAAAACTTTAACTAGGCAGAGTCATCTCTAATGAGCAAGAGAGCTCTTTTAGGCTTGGTAACTTAGATGAGCATATGTGAGATATAGCTAATGCTTCTGAAAAAAAATGGTTACTAGGAAACCATGAAAAGCCCCCTAATTATGTGACCTCCAGGCTATACCAATAAATATAGAATTCAATTCACTTTGTGTTAAAACCAGTACTAACTCACTAATATGCTTAATATTTTTGTGGTTTGTTTTGAAAGAAAGATTTACTATCCTTTCAAGGATGGGACACCAATTCACAAAGACTGAATTTACTTAAAAGTTCATCATCGATGCTGCTGTGTTTTGACTGTTGAACTTTGGTTTCCTATTTTAGTCTTCTATGTCATGGCTAAAGGTGGCAAAAGAATATATTGGTATAGAAACCTTTTTTGTTGTTTAGCTGGCTAAGACCTTAAATTAACAAAAATGTTAAGCTCTAGACCTCTACTCAGAGCAGTAACAAAGAGAGAGCTAGAGGTCAAGTCTCTTGCTTGTTACTACAATTCCCGCAGAGGGTCCTTGCTTCCTAAACCTGACTTTTTCCTACCCTAGCAGACCTCACGAGGACCCTTGTACTATGAATGTTGTTCTGTGCCTGCTCTAGGTTCTTCCCAAGTAGAACCCGCCCTCACCTTGTTACTTAGGCCTCTTGGGAGTTGAGCTAAGTACGGGTGGGTGATTTCCTTTTCCAGGCTATTGGTCAAAGCTGTGGTCAGCACCAGCTTGACCAAGACATGCTTGACCCAGTTTTGCCATGGGCAACTGACCAAGACGTTGCTGTTGGGAGCTGGCATGCGTCAGAGAAGCAGGGTTACCAGCTGGGCAAAACTCTCAGGTTAGCCAGGTGTATCCTTGGGTCTTTTCACCTCTTCCTATTTTTTTTTTAATCCTTACCTATAGGCCCTAAATTCCTTCTTCTTCTTAGCCCCAAGTGTCTGCCATCTGTTACTTCCTACTAAGTTTTAACAGATAAGTCAGACCAAGATTAAAATCCTAAAATGCTTCTCCTCTTCCTAGAAAAGTTTGATAAAATGATACTGTAGTGGGGTAGGAATTGGATAGGAAAGTGTAAAATTATGTTAAAGTAGTAAGAGTGAAAGAAATTTTCTGCAGAACTGATGAGTCAATAAAGCAGCATTTTGATAGTATACATGCTCAAATGTTTTATTTTTCCGGTTTTTTTAAGGGATCTGTCTTCTGGGGAGGCAATTTTTAACAGGTAATATAAGTTTCATTTTACTGACTGTAATTGACTAATGGCAACCATAGAAAATAGCCCTTAGCCTTCAATTTTTGCTCTCTTGCCGGTGAATCAGCCTGCCTAGGGTGCTAATTTAATTTCCATGGTATTCAAATTACAAATTAACATTTGCAAGTGTAGATTTGGGGGATTGTGCTAAAGCCTAGAAAGAGTTTTCTGAGGATGGTGTCCCCCCTTGGGCTACATTGTATAACTTCCTTATTAAAGTGAAAAGAAATTCCCTTCTGGTTTTCTTACAGCCCATCTTCCAGTCCTTGTATTTAAGAAAGGCATTCCTCTATCCTGTAGCATCTTCAAACCGCATAACTTTTCTTATGCCAAAATATTTCAGATCTTCAGTTTGTGCAGCACTTATGGATGAGGTTAGCTTAAAGTAATTGGAAGAGTTAACTACATGTTTGCTTCTAATCATAGCTATTCATGAGCACAATATTTAATTCTAGCCTATCACCATACCGATGACACTTTATAGTATGACTTGTACTTGTGCTTGCAGTTTAACCTTTATGGAATTATAGGAACGAAGCAAATCTTTTGACAGTGGCTGAGCTTGGTCTCAGGGCAGAATAAACACTGATTTGTTCACTTACATAAAATTTTGTGGAATTATGCTACATATAATAACAGCTGCATTTGAGGGGGCAACATTTACAGGTTTCTATATTTTACAAATTTCAAATTCATTTTATGGTATCAAGAATGAATTTTCCTGAACCTAAATAGAAAATATTTGGAGGGAAAGACTACTGTGTTTCCTGTTAGGTAGATTGAGCAGGAAAATTATAAAAACAACCTAATGTTCTACTGTGACTAACATTTGCAATTCAACCTGTTTAATATACTCTGGAAAATAAACAATGATTCCTAGAGAAGAGTGAAAAAGCCAGAAAGAGAAAATTAAATTAGTGGCACTCTTTCTGTGTGGAAGCCTATTAACTGTGGAAAAGAATAACAAAGTCAGACAAAGTCTAGCAAAAAGTCTTGTGTGTGCATGCGTGCCCATGTACATACGTGTACACACATAGGCACTTTGCAGTTAGAAAAAATTTGGAGAGGTATTTGGTTGAATACTAGAAACTGTTACTAAATTGGTTTTTAGAATGCAAAGCTTACTCTTTTTGTCATAGCTTGATACTATTATAAAAGTATAAAATTCATAAAATTGAAAAATAAAAATTTATTATGCAGTGCCAAAGTAGATACTGGTAATTTTAGACTAAGTTAAAGTGATAAGAAGGGTGAATTTTAATGAAGGGTTTCTTGTAAAATTTTAAAATATTTTGTTTACAATTTAAAAAAAGGCAAAAAAGCTTAAATGGTTTTAGTTAAATCCAATATTTCCTAAAGTGTTTATAATACTGTAACCTAGTAGTACAACATATGCACCTCGTTTTGTTAGCAGCAGTATCATGCTATCTGCTATCTGATAATGGGATTCCTTATTTTTTATTATATAAAAATAACTCTTAAATTGTACTAGGCAAAACAACTGCTTTTTAAAAATCATCCTTTTTTTACCGGCAAATTTGGACTTAAATCATTGCATTTTGATAGGAGTTACGTTGCCTACTTGTGTACCCCCAGGGCAGCATCTGACTAGAGATCTCCACCAATTATTTTTAAATCAGTTTCGCTGCATCACTGTTAGAAGATTTGTTTCATAAACTTTTGGAAGAAATATATTTTCTTGTTTGATTTTATTTCCACAATCAACCAAAACCAAATCCTGTGTGATTTGTTTTGTTTTATTTTAGGAGCTTATCAGTATATCTAACCATAAAAGTTAAGTGGAATTCAAGCAATTTTAGCAAGAGCAATCTTGTAGAGAAAAATTGGCTCCGCTCACCCATTTATTGCTCATAAAGTGCAGATGAGGTCTGGGTGAAGGGTTTGTACAACTGTGGTCTGAATGCACGTGATTTTTTTTTGTTTTGTTTAAGCAAAAACAAAAACAAAAACAAAAACAAAAACAACATAAATTTCGAATGAATTCAATGAATTCGATGAATTCGATTTAAAATATTATGCTAAAAATATATTTAAACTAATAGGACTTTAGTCTTTTCTGTGATGATGATGATGTTGTAAGGGGTGCTTTTTATGTTGTCAGGCATTCTGCTAAACATATTAGTTACATAGATTATCTCATTTAGTCCTCCCTGGTGTTATATTAGGATAAGAAAACTGAGGCCCAAAGAAGTTGAGTAACCTAGTCACGGTCACTAAATTAGTAAATGGTTATGTTTTGGTAATATTTCTCATTATCATGTAATGCTATCTCCTTTAATTAATTACAAAACTCAGAGTTTAAAACTTCTAGTCTTAACATTTAAAAAAGAATGGGCTAGAAATTACAAATCTGCCATATAAAAGTATGTCTTAACCTTTCAAGCAATGATGTTATAGCAATTTCATTTCCGTAGTTGCCTCCCAGTACTTAATCTCTGATAAATGAATTATTGTTTGTTATAGCCTTTTAACTTCTTTCCTGTATCTAAGCTGCCTGTTCTCATTCACTCTTCATAGAACTGCACTATAATATTACTCAGATACCAGGTTCACATTATTACTTTGTTGTAGAAAAGAAATGCTGTTAAAGATCAGGACTTTTTTTTCTTTCAATGAGATAAAACCCCTGTACTGAAAATGCTCAACGAACATATTCTAGTTACTACCTCACCTCATGAAAAATAGAATAATACCAACACATTATGATTATAGCAATCGGGTCCCCTCCCAATCCCTAGTCCAAACTTCTTCCCCAATGAAAATCTTTATCTTGATTTCTATCAATGTCATTTCATTTTGCCTGTTTTTATACTACACATAAATGTCATTATATTGTATATATTCTTTTTTGGTATAATTATTGTATATATTTGGTATTATACTACATATTGTATATATTTGGTATTATACTATATATTGTATATATTTGGTAATATTGTATATATTCTTTTTATGGAGTGCAACTGTAATTTTGTTACATGGCTTTTAGTGTATCCATTGCCTGAATAACATACATTGTGCCCATTAAATAATTTCTCATCCATCCCCTTCTCCCCCCTCACCCTTCCAGCTCTTCAGTATCTATTATTCCATACTCTATGTCCATGTGTACACATTATTTAGCTCCCACTCATAAGTCAGAGCATGCAGTACTTGTCTTTCTGTTACTGAGTTGTTTCACGAAGGTAATGGCCTCCAGATCCATCCATGTTACCATAAAAGACACGATTTCATTCTTTGTATGGCTGAATAGTATTCCATTCTGTATGTATACCACATTTTCTTTATCCAATCATCCATCGATGGACACTTACGTTGATTCCCTACCTTTGCTATTGTGAATAGTGCTGCACTAAACATATAAGTGTGGATATCTTTTTGATATAATGATTTCTTTTCCTTTGAGCCAGTAGTGGGATTACTGGACCAAATGGTAGTTCCATTCTTAGTTCTTTGAGAAATCTCCATTCTGTTTATATTCTTTTGTTACTGGCCTTTTCATTCAAAGTTAGGTTGTGAGATTGATTCTCAGTATTGTTTATAACTTTAGTTTGTTGGTTTACACTGCTATGTAATATCCACTCCATGATTATATCACAATTTATTTACCATTTTACTGTTGATATGTATCTCCAGTTTTGACAACTTACAAATAATTATTTTATTCGTACATTTTTCCCTGTGAATTGCCATTGCATAGCATAGGAATATGATCAAATTTAATACTGAATATCAAACAGTTTTCCAAAGTGGTTGTGCCAATTAACAGTCCTGCCAACACTGTGTGAGAGTACTGGCCACTCTACTTCCTTGTCAATACTTAGTGTCTTCAGTCTTTGTAATTTTAGCCATGTCAGTGGGTATATAATTTTTGTTTTAATTAAAATTTTCATGAAGAGTCCTATAACTGAAAGAAATTAAACCCATTCTTAATTTATTTCTGGATTTGATTTCTTACATTTGTTTAGGATTTTGACTTCTGTGTTTATGAATGAGATTAGTTCATAATTTTTCTGTCTTGAAATTCTCTTGTTAGGGTTGGTACCAGCATATACCCACATAATGAGTTGGTTGGTGTTTCTTCTTTTTGTATTTCGTGGAAGAATTGGGGGTAATTTCTTCTTTAAAGTTTTGGTATAGTTTACTGACAAAATATGTGGGCCTAGAGTTTTCTTTGTGGGAAGATTTTTAAATCTGAGTTCAATTTTTTAAATTGTTTTAGGACTGTACGGATTTTCTGTTTATTTGTCAGTTTTATATGCTTGGCTTTCCAGAAATTTTTTTCCTTTTATCTAAATTTTCCATTTTTATTTTTTTAACAGAAAATCCTATTAGAATAGGTTTCAAGTCTCTCTCTTTTTGTATTCCAGCATTATTCCTTTGACTTTGCTGGTCCTCTTTGTTCTGCATATTTTTTCTATTTCCTTTTTAAATTTTCTTGGGTTTAAATTTTAGTTCTTTTTCTTATTTTTGAAGTGGTTGATTGCTTATTGATTTTTATTCTTTCTTCCTTTATATATTGAAGATTATAATTTTCCCTTTCACCATTATGCTTTAGTTTTATTATCATCCAAATAAAACTATTTTTTAAATTTCCCATTCGATTTCTTTTCTGACTCATGAGTGTAATTCTTATTTGCCAAACACACAGATATTTTCTCTTTATTTTTTATTATGGATTTCTGTATTAATTCCACTGTGGATAGAGAACATATTCTGATTTTAATACTTAGAAATTTGTTGAGATTTCTCTGGTCAATTATTATAAAGGGTTTGTACATATTTGAAATAATGTGATTAAATTTTTGTCTTCATGTATATCATTTACTGAGAGAAGTGTGTTAAAACCTCCCGGTATATGGATTTGTCTATTTTACCTTTATTCCAAACTTTTTTATTTTCCTTTTTATCTCTAGTGATGCTTTTTTCATGATGCTAATTTAACTACATTTGTTTTCTTTTGTTTAGCATTTGCATAATATAGCTCTCATCCATTTACTTCAAACTTTCTATATGTTTATATTTAAAAGTTTCTTGTAAGCAGCATGTTTTATTTATTTATTTATTTTATTTTATTTTATTTATTTATTTTTTTTTTTGAGACAGAGTCTCACTCTTTTGCCCTGGCTAGAGTGAGTGCCGTGGCGTCAGCCTAGCTCACAGCAACCTCAAACTCCTGGGCTAAAGAAATCCTCCTGCCTCAGCCTCCTGAGTAGCTCGGACTACAGGCATGCGCCACCATGCCCAGCTAATTTTTTCTATATATTTTTAGTTGTCCAATTAATTTCTTTCTATTTTTAGTAGAGACGGGGTCTCGCTCTTGCTCAGGCTGATCTCGAACTCCTGAGCTCAAACAATCCGCCCGCCTTGGCCTCCCAGAGTGCTAGGATTACAGGCGTGAGCCACCGCGCCCGGCCTTATTTATTTTTTAATTTATTTTTTTTATTGAGGTAAAATATACATACATAATTTACCATCTTTACTATTTTTAAATGTACAGTTTAGTGGTAATAAATATATTTATATTCTTTTTTCCCCTTCATCTCTGCTCTGTTTCCCAGCCTCTGGTAACCGCCAATCTACTCTTTACCTTCATGAGATCAACTTTTTTAGCTCCCCCATGAGTGAGAACATACAATATTTGTCTTTCTGTACTTGGCTTATTTTACTTAACATAATTTCCTCCACTTCCATGCATATTGCTGCAAGTGACAGGATTTCATTCTCTTTATGGCTGAATCATATTCCATTATGTATATAGACCACATTTTCTTTATCCATTCATCCATTTTGGGGCACTTAGATTGATTCCATATTTTGGCAATCGCAATAAACCTATTACACTGTTGCTGCATACAGATTCCCCTTTCTCCACATCCTGACCAGCATCTATTATTGCCTGTCTTTTGTATACAAGCCATTTTACCTTGGGTGAGATGATTTCTCATTGTGATTTTATTATTATTTTTTGATTTGCATTTCTTTGATGTTGACAATTTTTGCATATACCTGTTGGCCATTTGTATGTCTTCTTTTTAGAAATGTTTGTTTAGATCTTTTGCTGCCCTTTTTTTTTTTTGAGACAAAGTCTTGCTTTGTCACCCTGGCTAGAATGTAGAGGTGACATAGCTCACTACAATCTAAAACTCATGGGCTCCAGCAATACTCCTGCCTCAGCCTCCCCAGTAGCTGGGAGGCAGTGCACACCACCATGCCTGATTCATTTTTAAATTTTTTGTAGAGTCAAGGTCTCACTCTTGCTCAGGCTGGTCTGGAACTCCTGAGCTCAAGTCATCCTCCCGCCTCTGCCTCCCAGAGTGATAGGATTATAGGTGTGAGCCACTGTGACTGGCTTTGCCCATTTTTTAATCCAGATATATGGTTTATTTGTAGTGAGTTGTCGACCTGCTTATATATTCTGGTTATTAATCCCTTGTTAGATAAATAGTTTGCAAATATTTTCTCCCATTCTATGGGTTGTCTCTTCACTTTGTTGATTGTTTCCTTTGCTGTGCTGAAGCTTTTTAGCTTGATGTAATCCCGATTGTCTCTTTTTGCTTTAGTAGCCTATGCTTTTGAGGTCTTACTCCCAAAATTTAAGCAGCATATTTTAATCCAGTCTGAAAATATTTGTCTTTTAAAATTGTAGTATTTAATCCACTTACATTTAATGTAATTACAGCTACATTTGACTATCATATTTTTCTTTAGTCTTCAATGGTAGGTAGTGGCCTGCAAAAGTTTTCAAGCCCATCTTTTTCTTACTTGAATATATAAAGTATTTTAAGATATTATTTTAATATCTGCATTGGATAACATCATTATTTGTATTGCCTATAGGTTCATCTGTATCACTTATTATTTCTTTTGGTTTTGGTCATATTGTCTTGTCTCTTCACATGCCTAGTTATTTTTTAATTTTATCTCAGATATTCTATATTAAAATTCTTAGAAACAATGTGAGGCCTGGCATGTTGTTTGAAAGTTACAGGTCTTTTTGCAAATGACAGGGAGCATTAGCAATATGGGATTGACTTAATTCAAATTCTGGGATTCAAATGATTCAAATCTGGACTTTCATGTCATCTAAGAATATTTTATGCTTCATTTTATTTCTGAGTTGTAACACTGTGCAGTCTCAACTGTATGTATAGAATTTTGATATAGCACCCTTTTTGGTGGGTTCTGTACTATAATTTATGTCCTGCAAGATCTAGTAGGCTGTGAAATCTAGTTAGCCTCTCAACTGCCTCTTCTGGAATCAATAGACTTTCCAAGGATAAAGGTGATGTCTTTAGCTTGATATTTTTCATCAATTTCAGCAGGCTTTAAAAAATATTTGTACATCCTTTTTAGTTATTTCTACAAGTATTGGTCCTTTTTACCTGATGCACCATTACCAGAAACAGAATTTTCTATTTTAATAAACTTTTTAAATTTTTCAATAATAATTTAATGTAATTTTCTGTAGTTCTTTGCTCTTTGTTGGTTAATTTTATATTGCTTTTTCTTCTATAGATCTTACATATTCTTGTGTATCTCCAAAGATTCTCATTTTTTAAATTAATTTTTAAAGGTCTTTTATTCCTTGAATTACCTGTATTTTTTCTGTTATTGATTTCTCTTTTTCTATTTGTTTATTTTGATATTGCTCTTTTATGTTGCTTTTTTCCTCACAAGATCCAATGATTCTTCGTTGCATGTTCATTATTAAGAAAGAGAAAATAATAAGAGAGTCTGATCACTGTGAGTGTGAATGGGGCTTGTGAATTTTGCAGTTCCTTAAATAGAATTTTTTTGTGAGCCATACTTTTTTATTTCAAAATATTACGGGGATACAAATGTTTTTAGTTACATGGATCTCTTTTGTAATGCTTGAGTTAGGGCTATAAGTGTACCCATCACCCAATAGTGTTCACTGTACCCATTAGGTAGGTTTTGGCCCATCCCCTTCTTCCCTCCAACCCTGCTTGATTTCCACTGAGTTTTACTTCCCTCTGTGTACATGTGTGCTCATCAGTTGGCTCCAATTTAATGGTAAGTACCTGTGGTGTTTGTTTTCCATTCTTTAGATACTTTACTTAGGATAATGATCTCCAGTTCCATCCAAATTGTTGCAAAAGGCATTCATTCATCCTTTTTGTGGCTGAGTAGTACTCCATGGTATACATACACCACATTTTGTTAATCCACTCATGAATTGATAAGCACTTGGGTTGATTACACATCTTTACAATTGTGAATTGTCCTGCAATAAACATTCAAGTTCTGGTGTCTATTTGATAAAATGACTCCTTTTCTTTTGGATAAATACCCAGTAGTGGGATTGCTGGTTTGAATGATAGATCTACTTTTTGTTCTTTGAGAAATCTCCATACTGTTTTCCATAGAGGTTGTACTAATTTGCAGTCCCACCAAGAGTGTATAAGCATTACTTTCTCCCTGCGTCCACACCAGCATCTATGGTTTCTGGACTTTTTAATAAAAGCCATTCTAACTAGGGTAAGGTGATACCTCATTGTGGTTTTAATTCACATTTCCCTGATGATTAGCGATGTTTAACTCAAGCAAATTAGCAAGGAAAAACCAAACAAACACTTTAAGAAGTGGGGAAAAGACATGGAGAGAAGCTTTTCAAAAGAAGATAGACAAATGGCAGTAAACATATGTAGAATTTTTTTTTTAAAGAGTAGAATGCATACAATACAAATATTTTTTTTTTTCTGGGCTGGTCGTACCTGCTGGGTCAGAATAAAATAATCTGAATAATTCTTTATATGTTCGGATCTGACTATTAACCATTCCCTTCTCATTCCTTGTTTTTTTTCCCTGATTCCCAAGTCTGTATTCTTCTGTCTGCATGTCTTTCCAAAAGTACAATAAGTTGTGGCTTTGTCTGCTCTGTTTCATCAGTTACCAAGCTTCCACCACTTTCTATTTCTATCCTTAGTAAATTTGTTAAAATCCCTTATTCATGGATGGACCCTGTTTCTTTCTTTTTCTATTGTGGAGATATATCAATTAAGATTTTGTGTTAGTTTTCTATTGCTGTCATAATAAATTATCACAAACTCAGCAGCTTAAAACAGCACGAATTTATTATTTTACTGTTCTGTAATTTGGAAGCTCAGTAAGGGTCTCACCTGTCTAAAATCAAAGTGTCAGCAGGGCTGTGTTCTTTACTGGAGGCTGTAAGAGAGAAATCATTTTGTTGTTCATGCAAGTTGGTAGCAGAATTCGCTTCGTTATGGTTGTAAGACTGAGTTACTGTGTCCTTTGTGAGAGCATTCCAAACTTCTAGAGACTACTCAACTTCCTTGTTTCATGGCCTTTTCCTTATCTTCAAAGCCAGCAACGGTGGGTAGAGTTCTTCTCATACTTCGAATTGTTCCTGTCTCTTCTTTGTCCATGCACCTTTCTGATCAACTCTTCTGATGTTCTCTTCTACTTTTAAGGGGCAGTGTAATTACATTGGGCTCACCCAGATAAATCCAGGATAATTTCCCTATTTTAAAGTTAGCTGATTACAACTTTAATTCAATCTGCAATTTTAATTCCCTTTTGGCATATAGTGAAACATACGTACAGGAATAAGAGCCAGGAGTGAGGGTCATGGGACCAAAATTCTGCCTACCCCAGATTGTGGTCAGCCCCCACCATGCACTAAACGTTCTCTCTTCTTTCTTTTTCCAAGATTCTTCTGTCTGTTTTAGGGGAAACTTGTTCGAAATTTCATTGTATTTCACCATTTATAGTTTCTCTCTTTTACTCAATATCCCTTTATTCTCATGACTATTTTCTCTCTTTTCTCTGCCTTTCCCCAGGCACTTTTATTCTTTCGAGTAGCTTCAGTTACCATCTATACAACAGTGACCTTCAGATCTTTTCTCTGAACACCAGACCCATACATAAAACTGCCTACTTGATATTCCTACTTGGATGTTTCACAGTCAACTCAATTTTAATAAATCTAAAATAACCCACCATCTTCTTCCCTACTCACCCATCCCAAACCTGCTGGTATTCCACTTTTCTCTGTTAGTTAATTACCCTACAATCCCAGTAAGTTCTGCAGACCAGAAATATAGTAATTATCTTTGATATTTCCTTCTCCCTCATACCCAGCTTCCATGAGTCATTTATCTATTGATTCTTCATATCAACTATCCTTTGAATGTTTCCATTTTGTCTCACTGTCCTATATACTGGCCTCTCTTTCACTCCAGGCCTCTGCTGTTTTCTCTGCCTGAAACAACTCATGTTGTTGTTCTGCCTGCTTTTTTTTTTTCTTTTTGCCTAACTATGTTATGCATATCCCTTAGACCTTAGATAAATGTCACTTTCTCAGGAAAGCTCTCCACAAATCTGGGGCTGTAATATTAATAACATCCTGTACTTGCCATTCATATTATTTATTGTAACTATAAATGATTGATAAATTATATAATTTTATAAAATAAGTTTTTTATTATAGAATATTTTTGACTTACAGAAAAGTTGCCCAGATACTACAGCATTCCCACATATCACTCACTCTTTTTTCCTTGGAGGAATCCACACTGGTACTTTACTATTACCTAAACTCCACAGTTATTTGGATTTTTGTGTTTTCCTTTTGTGTCCTTTTCCTGTTCCTGTAATCCATCCAGGAGACCACATTACGTATGGCTATCATGTCTCCTTTGCATCCCTCCTCTGGTCCAGGCCATTTTCTCAGGCTTTCCTTGTTTTTGATGATGTTGACAATTTTGTGGAGTACTGGTCAGATACTTTGCAAAATTCCAACAATTTGGGTTTGTCTAATTTTTTTTTTTCGTGGTTAGACTTACATTATAGGTTTTCAGAAGATGACGAGAGAGGTGAAACGCACTTCTTCTCCCATGATATTAGGGGGTACATATCAATATGATGACTTATCCCTGATGATGTTAACCTTCATCACTGGGCTGAGGTAATATTTGCTAGACTTCTTTAAAATTACTTTTTTCTCCCTTTCCATACTCTACTCTTTGGAAACAAGTCACTAAGCAAAATTCATAATCAAGGAGTTGAAAGTTAAGCTCCTTCTTGAGAAGGGAGTATCTACATAAATTATTTAGAATTCTTCTATATGGGAAGTTTGTCTTTTCTCCCCCATTTCTTTATTTAACCCCTCATGTATGTCATTATGGACACATGGATATTTATTTTATTCTCTGTGTTACAATCCAATACTACTTTATTTTGTTGCTTGAACTGTTACAGCTTTTACCATTGGGAGGTATGATTTTTTTTTTTTTTTTAAGAGATGGGGGTCTCACTATGTTGCCCAGGCTGGATTATAGAGGCTATTCATAGGTGTGATCATAGCTCATTACAACCTTATACTACTGGGCTCGTGTGATTCTCCCATCTCAGCCTCCAGAGTAGCTAGACTACAGGCACCCACCACCATGCCTGACTCAGGAGGTGTAACTTTTTAAATATCTCTTTTCTTGGTTAGAATATAAACTACACTGGGATGATAACAGGTCTGTTTTTAAATTTTAGTGAAAAGCCTGGCACCTTGTAGAAATCAATATTTATTTTGCAAAAAATCAATTCATGAATGACTGAATGAATGAATGGAACCTGTAAAGATGTGCCTATTTATCTTATCTTTGAATGATTACCGAATTGTCTTCTGTTTCTAAGAGCTTGATTATTTTTCATATTCTCTGAGCCACCAGACTACCATATACGTACAAACCAGATGATACGAAAATAAATTTAAAAGGCAAACAAATCTCTGTATTGTCAGACTTGTGTTTAGAAGGATGAAATCATTGTTACCCTGGGCATCTGTCTCATTCTAGACTTTTATTTGTGCTTCTAACTCATCCTGCCATTCTGCAAGTCTTATAATCACTTATGCTATATTGATTCAGACCCAAGCATAATTGTGGTGGCCTCTGTGTTTTCCCATAGATAGCCGCCAGGTTTTCATAACTTCTAGTTTTTTTCATAACTTCTAGTTTTACTTTATTGGCCAGTGTGACTAAATCAAAGTCTATGAGAAGGAGCTGTAAGATTTTTGTTTGTGGGCCTAGTATGTGTATGTTATTTTTTAATTTTTGGCTGTGTGCTGAAAGAGAAATAGTGTTAGCTTATTTATAATATTCTGTCACTTTCTTTTTGGGGAAGAGGAGTACATTTTCATGTTCAAATTTGGGAACTTCTCACTATTATTCGTCATCAATTACAAATCTCATAAATCAAAGAGCATTATTAAATGTCATATTTGTATATGCTATTTCTGGGAAACACCAGATCTAGTGTTATTTTGGGAAACTGTGGGCTGACCTTGTGAAGCTCACATTAACAAGAAAAAAAAAAGCACATTTTAAATGGTGACACATCTAACTGGGAGCTTAGAAGAACAAGAGAAAATGTGTAGGTGTTCCATAGTAACAACCTAATGGTACCACATTGTATTTCATGAATGGGAGCAATTCACAAAGTTCCCACAAATAGGACCTTATGCAAGAACATAACTGTCTAGTAGCTTTCTCTATCATTCATTCCATCAACATTTTATGAGTCCCTACTAAGTAGCAGGCAGGATCCTGGTTTCTGTGAAAATAAAAATGAGTGAGTTATAATCTTTTTCTGCATGTAGCTCAGTTTAGTGGGAGGAACTCAGGTGTTAAAGGTAAATCACTCATATTATTTATTATAGAACTAATCAGTTGTAGGTAAGATCATCTTTGAGTGTAAAATCCTGTCACCTAGCACATATGTCTTCTTGCATTTAATAAACCAACTGCAAAGAGGACTATGAGGAAATATGTCAGAAACTTAATAGAGGTGATCTCTCTGTATAGCTTATTAGTAGTGATTATAAATGTTCCATGGTTCTGAAACAAGTATTTTTTTTAAATTAAGAAGCTTAACAAAATCAAAACAAAAAAAGCCACTTATCTTAAGCCACTATAATTTGCAAGGGTAATCTCAATGTTTTCTTGTAGTTACTTTGATACACTTAGTGAGCTGTGGAGTTTTCTTTATCATAATATTAAAATAAAATTACTTGTTTTAAATCATTAAAATACACAGGTAAAATAACTTTTTACTGCAGACATTAGACACCCTGCATGAGAATCACTTAAGGAAAGGGTTGGCAAACTTTTTCTATGAAGGGCCAGACAGTAAATATTTTGGGCTTTGCAGGCCATATGGTCTCTGTCACAAGGAATCAACTCTGCTTTTTAACAGGAAAACAACCGTAGACAATTTGTAAAAGCACGGGTGTGGCTGTGTTCCAATAATACTTTATTTAGAAAAACAGGCGGAAGGTTGAATTTGCCATGGTTTTCCCAAGCCCTGACTTAGGACATTCTTGAAAATGCACAAACCAAATTCTTACACCTCCTTGAGTCAGATTCCAGAGAGATAGTCCTTGGAAATCTGCATATTTAACCAGTTGCCCATTTTATTATTATTACTTACGGTTAAGTTTGAGAACTTCCATTTCATTTACCTGCTAAGAGATCTAAAGTAGGAATTTGTCTCTACAGTATTGCTGAGGGATTTCCAGTTAGTTGGAATATTTACTTTGAAATTTGTGGTGTATACCCTTATCGGATGGAACCTCTGTTTCAAATAAATGACAGAGAAAATATGAAGGGAAAGTTTCTGTCGAGTTAAAGTCCAAAAATGGAAATATTAAGGGAGCGGAGACCTTTCTTCTCCTGTTCATTGCTATATTTCTAGCACCTGGGTCTGTGCCAAGCAAGCACAGGGTAGGCATTTTGAGAAATGTTTGTGTAATAAATGAATGTACTTTCACGTTGTTCTCCCTTGGCATACAATGATGCCCTAAAACCAAATGGCCTGATGTCCCTGATTTGATGTCCAGGCACTCAAGTCCTAGCCATAGCTTTCCTGCTTTTTATACCTTATCTTTTTGTTTTCATCCAATGTTCCACCTCTTTTTATTAATTTGGGGATTATGAATCTTGCCCTTAAATGTGTTGTTCCAACATTTATGGCTCCAAAGCAACATTTATAAGTATTGATGATCATATCAGATAAGAATCTTTTGACTAAAATCACTAAAAATCAATTTGGCTAACTTAACAGAAAAGGGTATCTATTAGGAAAACAGGTTTGGTGGGAGCTCAGAGTCGGGCCTGTTGACCTTCTCTCTGGATCGCCACCCCACATAACTCAGCTCCTAACCTTTTCCTGCTACCAGGCTCGGGACATGCCATGCTCTGTGCCAGTTTTTAATTCTGGGAGAGAGATTGGGATTGGCCCAGCTAAGGTCAAGCACCTGCTGTTTAGTCTGGTTTCTTGGCTAGTGGATCAGGGGACCATTATGTGACTATCCTTGTGGAGAGAGAATCAGAGACTATTTATTACCAGAAGGATGTGGGAGAAAGATGCTAGGAAAACTCAGCTAGGTTAAACACGTTGATTTTGGTCCTCCCCCCCCGTTTTTTTTTTAATCTTGTGAATGACTGTTTGTACTCTGGTTTTCCAAAGCCTGTTCCCATGATTTAAATGCTTATATTAATGCACACAGCCTGCAGACCTGTCAGAGCTCCATGCTGATGACACTTCTCTCCAGGCCTCTGCTCTGCTGTGAACGGCGTTGTCCTGTAATTGTTATGGACTTCCTCTAAACCTGAAGATTTGATTTGGGGCCCTGCTTTCACTGCCTTTAGCTCAAAGATTTAATTTTGAGTCCTGTTTTTGTTTTTCGATTATATTTATTTATAATATCTGTCCCTGCTTACTTCCAAGAAAAGATTGTTTCCGAGAGGTTTCAAATCAAATTCCAGGGTAAGAAATGGCACCGGGTAATATTCATACTGCTCCCTCTAATCTACCCACCTCTGGTTCTGTCCTTGATTAGCTGCCACCCAGACAGGCACTGCCCCAGCATGGTTCTGGACCCAATCCACAGGCTAAGGGCCATTAGAAAGAGAGAAAGAGAGAATGAAGTTCTTTCCCAGTTTATGGCCCCATCTCCCCCAACCCCTCAAGCTCATTCTTTGTTCTTTTATTGTAGTCTGCAGCTACTGAGAGGTTCTGACCACATGTCTCCTGGAAAGCATCTTGTGTCGCTCTCCCCCTTGCTTTCTGTGATGCAGTCCCACTGGCCTGCTTTCTGTTATAGCCACACACAGGTCCATTCCTTCTGCCTGGAATGAGCCTTCCCTACATATTTACAAGACTGTCTCCTTCATGTTTTTCAGATCTCATCTCAAGTGTCACCAACTTAGCAAGAGATGTCTTTTCTACCACCACCCTTTCTAAATACATAGTGCAAATTTTCTAAATCACTGTGTATCCCATTGCCCTGTTTTATTTCAATGTTGCAATGACCCTTATCTAGAATCTCACTTATTTGTGTACTTGTTTATTGTTTGCTTCCTCCACGAGAGTGTAAGCCCCATGAGAACAGGGATTTTGTCTCTGATTTGTCCCAGGTGTTTAGAACAACGCCTGGCGTACTAGGTGCTCAGCTGTAAAACTGAATGAATTAAGGCAACTTGGCAATTTCTAAATCATCTTTAATGCACAGCAATGCAGACAGACTCACCTATCTGGGGCATATCAAAGCCAGGGAGAAGAAAGTTCAGCAGTCAGCACCTTTCAGACTCTGGCGAGCTGCGATCACGGGACTTGCTGAATCTCTGGTCCCAGGAACAAATGCAGACAGGGATCACCAGCACCACTTAACACCCATTCAAAGAAAGGTGTTGGGGATTTGCAGCGACTTTTATACCCACGCTCCTGTGTTGCCCTTCTCAGTATCTGTGCCAGCATGTTTGTAGCGCTCAGCAGAGAATTTTGCCAGGCTGGGAAGAAGTAACATGTGGTAGGTGTGATGGAACTTTAGCACAAGGCATGCCTCTAGCATTAACTCAGGAGACTTATTTTTAGTTCATCCTTTTATAAGACCCAGCATTTCTGTTTTCTGCTAAGTCAACAGTACCTATCTACACATCAGCTTCACTAATCTCTTTCCCACTAATACGTGCACCTGTAACCTAAATGCACACGTGCATGTACATGCAGACCTGTGGCTGCATTTCTGAGAAGTGTCGGCTCAAGCCATGCTATAGCATAAGTCACCAAGACAACCTCTGACAATGTAGGGAGAGATTATTTTGGAAATTTTTAAGGTAACTTTAAAAGATAAAAGAAATGTCGACTTGTCTTTAGCAAAGTTAATTTTTTCCTCAGTAGCTCTTCTTGGGCAGTATGCTTAATTATTCATAGTTCTCACTGACTAGAGCCTTGTTAAAATGTTTTTCTTAGAGCTTCATGCTGATGGATCAACCCGTTGATGAAATGGTTTTAAACGGTCTCAAAATAGTTCAGAAGTCAAACCCTCTGACCTCTTTGGGTAGCATGTCTGTAGTTATTATATATTATATTATAACGCTATAATACGGCTCCTGTATGAGTATTTGGTGCTCCATTTTTAAAGTGTAGAAATAAAATAGCTAGTTCTTAATTTGCCAGGAGCTTGTGCTGAGTTCTTAGCTTCCTGCCTGTGTGATCAGAGACCATCTAAGAAGAAATGGAGGAAGAGGATGGCATTGCAGTGTCTCTCTGGGGAATGCTATTTCAGAATTTCTGTCCAGTGCTGATATTGAGCCTTTGTAATATCTCAAAAAAAGTTGTTTTTAACTGAGACAGAGTCTTACTTTGTTGCCCAGGCTGAAGTTCAGAGGGGCGTTCATAGCTCACTACAACCTCAAAGTCTTGGACTCAAGTGATCCTCTTGCCTCAGCCTCCCAAGTAGCTAGGATTCGAGGCACATGACACCATGCCTGGCTAATTTTTCTATTTTTTGTAGAGACAGGCTCTCGCTATGTCGCTCAGGTTTGTCTCGAACTCATGGCCTCAGGCAATCCTCCCACCTGGGCCTCCCAGGGTGCTGGGAGCCACCGCGCCCAGCCTCAGAACTTTTTAGTGTGTGCATACATGTATGCATTTTATGGAAGCTAAATTTAATTGTAAAATAGTAATATAACGTGACACAATGTTAAAAATGGGTGGATATGTATAGGCTATAGGGAGTTCTTTGTACTCTTCTTGCACCTTTACTGTAAGTTTCAAATTATTAAAAAAAAATGTTTAACAAAATATCAGCAACATTTAAGGGAGTCAGACTTTTGCTTTCCCATCTCAGGTATCCATCTATAGGTGCCCCTGTGGCATCTGTTTTTCCCTTGTAGACATTAATCTCTAGGGTAGGCTCTGCAAAGCTGATGAAATCGGAGACCTAGTGAAATGAAATTTGAAGAAATAAAGTTTACATCTAATTTTTAAAAGGCATCAAAATGATAAAGCAACATTTTAAAACAATCAAATTTTAATATATTCCTTTATTTGTATGTATTTTATTATCTTTGAGCTATAATTTTTTCCTTTGGGAGAGTATGGCAGATTTATTACCAAATTTTAATAAACCTTTACATAACAAACCTTTACATCTCAGATAATTTAAAAGCGTATTTGGAATAGATAATGATTATTTTATGTGTTTATCTTGAGCTGAAATTCATATTCTGTGGTTTCAGGATATTAGCAAATTACTTCTTAATAAACACAGCACTAGAAACCTGAAAGTCAGAGATACAAAAACTGTGAAATTTAAAACCATCGATAGCAAAAATCTGGAATACCTAGGGACAGATAAGTGATTGAAAAAAATACCGTGGAAGAAAAGGTGGAAGGGAGAGAGGAGAAGAGGAGAAGGAAGAAGAGGCGAGGGGAGGGGTGGAGAGAGAAAGGGAGCAAAAAGGAAGGAAGAAAGACTGATGAAAAGGAAAGAAATTAATAAAAGCACATTGTTGGATGTTGCTGTCGTACTTATTGGGAAATATATAATATAATTGAAAGATAGTCAAAACAAGTGTTAATACAATTTTAAACTGAAGTTCCTCCTATGTTGTGGATTTACCCTGTGGGTTTTGTGGAAGCTCAGGCCGCAAGCTAAACCTGGTGTAGTGTCATGGTCAGGCAGAGCCCCCTGCTCAAGAAAACCTGCAAGGGTCTTGTGGTGGTTAATGTCTAGGCCTTGATCTTTCCACCCAAGGAAGCTGCTGCCTTAGGAACAAATCTCTGAAAATGAAACAGCAGCCATTTACCCTTCTGGTTACTGCCCCTGAACCCATGCAAAGTGCCATGTCACCAAATGTTCTTTTTCTTGAACTAGCATGGAATTGTCTATCTATGGAATAAGTTAAATTCTCTGAGTCATATTTTTATGGAGATTTAAGAGTTAATTTTACAAAGGGTGCCAAGCTTCTTAGAAGCATGGATCTGGATAAATATTTTTAGTTACGATCCCCACAGTCCCTGGAGGTGTCCTGCTATCATTATCAGAAATGTCTTTGATTATTGTACAAAATGGTTCATTTTGTAACCCCAAACAAGGCAAAGGTAGCAATTGGACAATAAATCAGTACTTTGTCAGCATGGAGATGCATTTTTTTTCTAATTTTACTAACACTCTAGCCAGTCACCATGCCGCCCCAGTCCATGCAGCTGCATAATTATACATCAGATCTCCAAAATGAATTAGTTTATTTTTAAAACAGCTAATTGCCTTAGTGGAGTCATGTTTTACCAGAAGCACAAAAGGGCTTTGTTCATTGCAGGGAAATTTTCTTCTGGAATGACTGCGTTAGGCTTTAGCTTCTGTAAATGTCAGTCATAAACAGCAAAATACCAGCAAAATCCACTAAGATCACTAATATTCCAGAGCATCTCAATGCAACTTCAGCATTATTTATTCTGCATGTAGCTCTATGTGATCTTAAGATTAACATGGCATGCTCCCAAAGGAAAAGAAGTCATTTTATCAAAAAGACCCCTGCATTCGAATGTTTGTTGTAGCACAATTCACAATTGCAAAAATGTGGAATCAACCTAAGTGCCCATCAACTCATGAGTGGATTAAGGAAATGTGAAATACACACACACATACACCCACCCACACACACACACATACACACCATGGAGTACTATTCAGCCATAAAAAGGAATGAAATAATGTCTTTTGCAGCAACTTGGATGGAACTGGAGACCATTATCCTAAGTGAAGTATCTCAGAAGTGGAAAAACAAACACCACATGTTCTCCCTGATAACTGGGAGCTAATTGATGGACACACAGGGGCACAAAGAGAAGTAAAGAAAACTGGAAACCGAGAAGGGGAGAGGAAGGGATTAAAACTTGAACTGTGGGGTTCATTGAACACTATTCAGGTGATGGGCACACTAAAATCCCTGACTGAAGTATTATAAAAGGTATTCATGTAACAGAAACATTTGTACCCCCTTAATATTTTGAAATTTTAAAAAGGGCATACTTAGGAACGTTCTGTGGTACAATGATATATAACAGAGCCCCTTTTTATGTGTATTTTCTGTAGCCCCGGTAGACCATGTCTCTTGAAACTCAACTATGTGTTTATAAGGCAAACTCCCATTGAATGTTGGTCTCCATTACTGACGATAGACCAGTTTTTGGAAATCAAGTCTTCTTTCTATTATAGTCCTAAACTCCAACTTTTAAATTTTGTTTTTGGATGCTATTATATTTACATAGAAATAGCAGGTGTAATGTTATATTATAACACTCTGCAGAGGTAATGGTCTCAGAAGACATTGATTAAAGAATGATTGGATTAAGTTCCTACAGGGTAGCATTGCCTTGGCAAAGTCACATCATTAATGCCCATAAAGACTAGTAGATTCAATCCTCATGTCAAATGAATACTCACAATAAAAAGTATTACTCCAAAGGAAAATATCCTCATGACCTATGACCAGCAAATTCCGCGAATCCAGATTGTAATTAGAAGTATGTTGGCAGAATTTTGACTCAAACCCATGCTTGTTAGTTATACGGTTTGCATGTTTAATAGCATGAAGCTAAGATGGCTGGATAGCTCTACTTCTGGGGCACTGAGATGTGGCAGGACCACACAGAGAGCCTCAGATGTGGCTTCAAACCCAATGTGAACCAAGTTTCTGGACTTCGTTGCATTCGTCGAAAACAAATTTAACTCCTCAAACTTTAAGGCTTAAAGCATTAGTATTTTGGATTACTGTAAAGTATGAGAAAAAAGCCAAATGATTACTACACAGAAAACTTGATTTAAAAATCCCCATTAAATACCTTATTTCTTCCCCTAATATTCCCCCCGAGCAGCCAATAACCTCTGTCTATTTTGTTTTGTTCTGTTTTTCATTCTCTGTTCTCTGTTCACATGTCCCCTCAGATGTATTGTATTGCCTTGAATAATTAAGTTCTGGCCCCAGTTTTGTGTTCCCACCCAGAATTGCAAAGCCTGTCATTAGCTAAACCCTTTCTATAGTTTTCAAAGTTTTGCTTTTTAAGTTTACCCCCTGGAGATCTCACATTCCATGCCAAATAGGTTTTTAAAGTACTCACCTTATAATTCCTAGGAAAACATTCTGCTGCTAAGAAAAATAAGACGTCCTATTTTTAATTGTAGGAATTCACTTGCCTCTGGGACTGGACGCCCTCTCCTAAGAGCAGAACTCAGGTGGGCATTGACGATGTTCACCTTTGTGCTCCACATTTTCCCTGACTCCAGATCTAACTAATGCCCCTTCAGATGGATCATTTACTCAATAGATTAAAGTAATTAATTATATTGCAGTCAACTACGACTAATCTGCAATCTATTATACATTTTCTAATTCAAGTTAG
>NW_012152063.1:3348692-3351167 GCF_000956105.1 Propithecus coquereli
TATTTATCTATTTATTTTTAATTTTTTTCTGGAGAAACATGGCACATTTTCAAGTACACAGTTTTAGGAACAAAGGACACGATTTCTCTTCCTGGGCCGTAGGAGCAAGACATCACAGAGGGAGCATCAACAGCCAGGTGTGCCAGAGCCCAGGGGCATCCCATCCAGTGACATGCTGCTCTCTCTGGTCATGTCCACTTTGCTTGAAACCCCTAAGGCCCTTCTTTCCAGAAACCTTTGCAAGAACCAACATTTGTCTGAGCAAACAATATCCGTTATCTAAATACAAGGAAACCAGTAAAATTAAAGACAGAACAAAGGCTAATGTATTGCTCTACAAGCCAATTTTTTTTTTAACGTATTGGTCAGATGTATGATTTTTGCCACTGCTGCAGTTACCCCAGTAAGAAAATTAACTGAAGAAAAAGACACTGAATTATGCATTTCATGTATGCTACAAGAAAGATGAAGAAGGAGAAAAGAATTTGGAAACTCATGGGTAAGAAATATGTGCTTAGGTTTGGGGCAAGAAGAAAGTTAACGTCTGATTTCTTTGTTAGAAAACAAAGTCGTCAATGAGTCTAAAGGAACAGGCAAGATTGCTGAAATGAGGGAGATATTTTAAACAACTAGAAAGGACATTTTCAAAAAGCATTGATGTACAGTCAGGATACAGTGATTTCGAAGGACCTAATGAAAAATGAGGGCAAGGTTAAAAATAAACAGAATAAAGGAAAAATAAACCCGCAAAGGAGAATCGGAGAGAACTTCAACCAATAATCTATTTGATAGTGGATGTGTTTAGATGATTATTTATGAAATGCGTCGGCAGGCATCATTGTGATCAGAGGAAAATCCTGGGGAAGAGTGTGCTTGAAATGAAAGCATCTTCTTATTCAGCTCACCCCATGGAAAGAAGCTTAATTCTGGGAAATTTAAAACTGCTTCTAGATACTTATAGAAACTTCTGGGGAAATTTGTTTTCCTCTAGAAATATAGTCATTTACAATTTTTATCAATCAAGTTCTTTTTGTTTTTTGATCTCAGATTTTCTAAAACTGATGCTTCATTGGTAATTCTGTTAAATTTCAAAGTTAACAGATTTTGTTATCAGAAAAGCTGACATTATGGCTGCCTAAACATTGTGTTTATAGCACAGATTCAAAATTTTAAATATCATCTTAATCTTTCTCTTTCCTGTCAGCTAATGTGAATCATATATATTTGAACGTCTGAAAATCAATATATTTTGCTATTTAACGATCCACACATTCTTGAGATGTTATGATAATTCATGATTCATCTGAAGATGGAGGGAGGAGTACTTTAGGTTTAACCTAATAACTAGATATTTAAAATATGGTTATAGGTATTACAACATGAAACACAAAGGTAGCCCTATTATAGACTTTGAAGATAGTTATGAGTTTCATTTCTCATCTCCCATATTGGCTTAATATTTTTCCATATAATACCATATGTATGTTTTGAGCGAAGGGCATATTTTAAATGAAATCAAATGCCTAAAGTTTTTGGATGTTATTTCCTACCAATGTTTTCTGCTTAGCTTATAAAGTGTATAATATTAACTTATGTTGGTGGATTCCCTACCATGTAGCCCTCAGAACATTAATTGCACCTAGACTTTAGTTTCCTTTAACAAAGGATGGGTTCTGTCAAGTCAATACATAATTATTCATAATTGAAATAATGAACATGTAATAAATTTTAGTCCAACTAAGGTTTGAAATTTAAAATAACTAAATTTGGGTTCCAAAAAGGTCCCTTCTGCTATAGGAAGTACCACTGAGGATTTCCTTCAGATACAGCCAAAACAGGAAGACAACAGTCCTCACTTCATTACAAAAAACAGATTGTTACAGCTTCAGGTGAAATAACTAATTTTAGCTTATTGATTTTTAAATAGACTGTCGCAGCCATCTGGAAAGAAAATATTAGCTGGGGGGAATGCATTGTGTTTTGAAGGTATTCCTAGGTTGCAATTAAATGACAAACACAGGTGTAATTCAGGGTACCTAGCGAAGATTCTGAATGTCATGTGAGTGTTGTTATCAGTCTCTATTCTTCATATTGAGATGTCAGATTTGGCCTTACTAAGAGAATATAGCCTGGTATACACCATCGCCTTCTTGTTTATTATTTCCATATCTTATTTTGCAGTTGGGAATCAGTGAGTTACTGAATATATCTGGTTTATTTAGCAGCCTGGACAGTGGTATTAATATGATGGAAATTTCTATTCTAATTTTTCTTATCTAATTTATATATATTTATTGTTTTCCTTTAAAAACAGAGGAAATTGGTTTTCCTCCAATCTGTTCATTACTTGGCTGTTGGAAGTTGTACATTTCTGAGGCGTGATCGTTCAGCCAGAAACCTCTGTAGCTCTGACTGTGCTCTGCATTTTCTCTGCAAAGTTAGGGCAATGGCAAAGATCATATTCTGCTCTTTCTG
>NW_012152063.1:3351312-3353992 GCF_000956105.1 Propithecus coquereli
TGGCTTAACCATCACTCAGGACTATCTTTATTAACATTATTTTAATATTATATAACATGTTAATGGTTTATTATTATATTACATAATATTGAGGTGTGAAAGTAGGCCCGTATCTGCCAACATTCAATTATCCTAGACTGCAAGGTTTAGAGAGGTCTAAATCTACTAATTTTAACTTTTCTTCCTTCTCCTTTATTTTATGAATTCATCTCTGACTTTTTTTCTGGAACATTGCCTGTTTCTAGCAGCACCCTTTCCTCCTTTCTATTTTTTCCCTAATTCGTTGCCAACCAACTTTTTAGAATTTTGTTTGAGATAAAAGTAAATTTATTTCATGTATGGGTTTAAGACATACTAATTAATTAGGTGCTATTCGATGATCAAATACTATGTACCAGTGTTTGTGTTAGACATTTTACATCATCTCAGCAATGCTACGAGAAGGGATATATGGTAATAGCCAACATATAAATAAAACTGAGGATAGCTTGCCCCAGGTTATGAAGTTGGAATGCCTTGTAGTCAGGGTTGAGCCTAAGTCTGTCTTTGCTTTCCTCCCAGCATCCTCTCCCTCTAATATATAACAAGATGCCAAAATTGAAGTTTAATCAGAGACAATGTGACATAAGATTCTCAAACCAAACAACCTGATCCTGAGGAGGGATCTGTACCTTCCCCTGCCCTGGGGGCCATGGAGCTCCTGCTTTGTCAGACAGTTTCAAGGGAGGGGGCTGGGTGGGCAGGAAAGAAAGAGGCACCTGGGGGCTAGAGCTGCAGGAATCTTCCAAAGGTAGTTGTGGTAAGGTAAGTAATGCACCTGTATGTCAGAGCTGGATATTAAGGAAAGGAAACAGAGGGAGTTTTAAGGTGTTCAGTCCGTTCTGCTACAACACATATTCCTAGAACAAAATTTAAAGTCAAATGTGATTGTTAAATAGGGGATAATACGAGTATAAATTGATATGGGTTCATATGCGATTTTTGTCTAGACGCGAGAAACCAGAAGAGTAGGAATGCAATAATAACTTTCAGTAAGAAATAGAAAGGAAAAAGCTATCAGTTGGGCTGTTACATTGCCAACAGGAGCAATTTGGAGTGTATTTAAGAAATCAAAAGCTAGTGCCTGCATCCAGCGAGCTTCTCACTGCAGGTGCACATGCCCAGCCTTGTTGAGCTGTAGGCTCATGGCGGGAGGCATGTCTTCCAAGCCCACCTGAGATGCAACCCCACCGCAGAGCTCCACTCCTCTCAGCATTGCTTCAGCCCCACCATGTGTCTTCACTGTCCTCTTTATTGTTTTGTGCATTTGTCTATCCACTGTGGCTGCCTCTGGCCAAGCTGAGCTGCTGGGGTTATTGGAAGGGAATCCAAATTGTATCCCCACTTAACAATTATATATATTAATAGTAATAATATTAGATTATAATGATGATGATGGACACAGCAGTACAGTTAACAAAATAACATAGGTTTTGAAGTTTGCTGATAACCCTATAATCCTATAGACTTGTTATTTAGGATGAATATTTAACAGAATATGAACTTTCTCTGGAATGCAATTATTATGTTATAGCTACATGCATGTATCTTATGGGCCTATTGTTTCCTTCTTGATGTTCAAAACTTATAAATAATGGACTTGACTTGCTTAGATAGTACTTTTGGGCTACTTAAGTGAGTATTCTTAACTATAATACTGCTGTAAACTACTGAATGCTATACATGAATTTTATAAGGGTTATACTTAGTTCTGTTTACTTTGAGTACCAGAGTTTTTGTCTTCAGTAATCAGATTATGTCACCACAGCATCTATGACAATACCTAGAAAATTTCTTTTTAACTCAGGGCTTTGGGAAGATGATAAAATAATTGAATGGAGTTAATAAACTGCATAATGGCTTATTTTCTTGTATAGTTAAAGAAAGAAAAATAATATATGACAAATGATGAGTCCTGATATGAATCTTTAGTTCCTGCCTCACTGTGGATCTAGTGTGTAAGTTTACCACGTGGAGCTAGGTCCAGGCTAGATGCCTTGCCTTGCACAGTCTGAATGCTAGAGTTTCTCTTCTGAGTAGGTCACACTATTGCATGATGACTTTTGTCTGGTTGTTACTTCCTCATGTCCAGATCCTTGTTATTATTTGAAGAAAAATGATTAGTATCTGCTTCTGTAATTGTCTATGGGTCACTTTATGTGTCAAGTCTTCACTACCAGCATTTCTAAAAGGGTTTGGTTTTCCTCCAATCTGTTCATTACTTGGCTGTTGGAAGTTGTACATTTCTGAGGCGTGATCGTTCAGCCAGAAACCTCTGTAGCTCTGACTGTGCTCTGCATTTTCTCTGCAAAGTTAGGGCAATGGCAAAGATCATATTCTGCTCTTTCTGACAAGAAGAGAAGGAATCTGAACTAAAAACAGGGGCAGAACTGTGGACCCTGGCATGATCTGTCACACTGCTAAAGGGTCTCCCTGGCTGCCATATTTCAGAGATTAAAAAAAAGACTTATTTCTCCACTATGTGGATCTTATTTGTATCTTTGTCTTGATCTCAGCTATCTTCCAGCAATAAATACTTGAAATGTTATTGTACTAATCAAATCTTAGAAATGAATATGATAGAAATAGCATTGAAGGATTAAAACATGAATTCTGGAGAAAAAGTAACTGAGCAATGCCT
>NW_012152063.1:3354042-3355251 GCF_000956105.1 Propithecus coquereli
TTTTAAGTTAAAATATATTTGCCTACCACAACTGTATCTGCATTTTACAATGCTCGCATTTGACACTAGAAAACAAAGATCAGTCAATACTTTAATTGCCTGAGGGCTATAAACAGACATGAAGCATTGCTTAAAGCAGCAATCATCTTTAGAAAAGAAACAGAAATTTTAAGTGCAATTTATGCATTTACTAATTCTGTGCTGCACTCTCAAGATGACGGGCTGCACATTATTAGCTTTCCTTTTATGTTGCATTACTTAATTTGAAAAGCAACTCTTATTTCAGGTGCCATAGTAATTTTTCATTGTTGATAACAGAATTACAATGAGAAAATCTTGAAAAGAATACATTTAGTTTAAATTAAGCAGAAAAGAAAAGAGGAAGGCAAACTTAGCCAAGATTCAATTTAGGATTTTACCCAGAATATTTAGTTGCCTTAGAAAATGCAAAATGTTTCCACTTCAAATGGAAATTTCTTGAGAAAACCTAGCCCTTGTTAAATGAAATGTTTGTAACAAAATAAACTTTCACTATCAATGTTTAAGAGTCCTTATTACTCAACATTCTTACCAATACTTGGTATTGTTAGATTCAGTTTTTGCCTCTCCACTAGGTTTAAAATGGTTTCTCATTATGGCTTAATTTTTAGTTTCCTTATGAATAGAATGCTTGAACATATTTCATATGTCGATTGGACATTAGAGTTTCTTTCTTAGTAAATTGCCTATTTATATCTTTGCCTGCTTTATTATTTGGTTGTCTTTTCTAACTGATTTGTAAATTTTCTTTACATATATGCTGAATGCTAACTTTTTGTTGGTTAAAATGCACTGTAAATGTTTTCTCCCAATCTATCATTAATTCTTTTCCTTTGTAAAGGTGACTTTGCACAAAAATTGTATTAATGTATCATATTTATCAATCTTTTTCTTTATGATTTGTGTTCTTTTGTGTTTCATTTAAATCTATCCCTCATCTGAGGATTTAAATATATTCTTTTATATTTTTTCTTCTAGACCTTTTTTTTCCTTCTAGAACTTTTAAAGTTTACTTTTTGTATATAGATGTTTAATCTACTTGAAACTGATCTTGTAAGTATGAGCATGTTGGGGTGTGTGTGTGTGTGTCGTTTAATACAGGTGTCTATAGTAGTAGTACTGACATATACAAAGTTTCTACATATATATGGGCCTAATCTCTGTGGGTCT
>NW_012152063.1:3367336-3370861 GCF_000956105.1 Propithecus coquereli
TTTATATTCTGTTTTACAATGTTTATAACTGATTTTGAGAAACAAGAGTTATCGTAGTTCAGAAAACAGAAATTCATGTAGTCCTTCAATCATTCAGTTCTTAATTTGTGTATTAATACTATTATAATAATGATTAACTACTGTGTATTGAGTACTGTTATGTTTCTGTCATAATGCTAGGAACTTTATATTCCCTATTTCCAAATATTAAAGCTACTTTGCAAGGCAGATGTTAATATCCTTATTTATAATGAGATAACTGTGACTCAGAAAGGTTAAGTAACTTATCCAAGGCATATAGCTCATAACTATGTAAGTGGCAGAGACAAAATTCAAATCAAATTCTGTCTGAATCCAGAGACTCCTCTCCATACAACAAGCCACATTATTTGGAATGTTATTGTCTTAGTCTGTGTTGTATTGCCATAACAGAATACCACAGACTTGGTAATTTATAAAGAAAAGATATTTATTTCTTACAGTTCTAGAGGCTGGGAAGTCCAATATCAAGGGGCCAGCATCTGGCAAGGGCCTTCTTACTGCATCATTCTATGTAGAAGGCAGAGGCCAAGCGAACATAAGAAAATAAGAGAGGGCTGGACTCTTATTTTAGGATAAGGACATTAATCCATCCATGAGAGCAAAGCCCTAATGACCTAATCATTCCCTAAAGGTTCCGCCTCTCAAGAGTGTTGCATTGGGAATTAAGTTTCCAACACAGGAACTTTGGGGGGCGCATTTAAACCAAAGCAGTTTTGTAGTTGTCTTTTACATAAAAGAGATGCCATGGTCCTCATGAATCAAATTTAAATTAATATTTGAAGCTAAAATTTCCATATTTTCCAGAATACAAACCTCTTTGATCTAGAGAATATGTGAACATAGGGCCCCTCCTTCAAAAGGCTTAGACCATGTAGGAGCTCTTTAAAGCTGAAAAGACAGCTTTCAAGTCAACAAGAATGTAAGGTGGAACTTCTTTTTATTAGAGCTTTGATGTTGTCAGAAGTGTCGTATCAATGTTTCCTTCAGAGAAATTGCAGTAGCAGCCAGCATGGCCATTCGACAGCCAGGAAGACCCTGAAGAGCGTAGAAACAATTGTTAAAATTGTTTTCAGTAAAAATACTTTCTCAGTAAAAATAGTTTTTCGGTAAAAATGGTTTC
Source organism: Propithecus coquereli (assembly GCF_000956105.1). Taxonomy (NCBI): domain Eukaryota; kingdom Metazoa; phylum Chordata; class Mammalia; order Primates; family Indriidae; genus Propithecus; species Propithecus coquereli. Next base: position 3,368,499 of record NW_012152063.1, read on the forward strand.
AGTATGGAAATGGAAATGTTTTTAAATAAATTCTCTGGAATCTTGAATTTTTAATTTCTTATGTCTAATTCTAGAAAAATAAATCACAATAGAATTTATAATCTCCATGTTTTATATTGATGATATACAACTTCTGTATGGTTATAGTATTGTCCTGAAGAGTATTGTATATAATATAATCATTATACTTATGATCAGAGTGGTGGTGGTCTTGGGTATGGGAGGTGAGTTCTTCGGAGAGAGGCAAACCCGAGTCCAGGGATTAGATTTGGGGAAGGGTGGTAGGTGGAATGAGGAGGGATGATGCAGAAGATGGTAGAAATTGTATGCCTGAGATTTATTTGTGAAAATAAGTATGAATGGAAATGGATTGATATGAAATGCATTATGTAAATTTACATATATTCATATATATCCATTCAACCAATATGTGTTGAGTATTGTTTCCTAGGCAGTGTGGAACAGGCAGATTGATGAATGACAAGTAATTCTCCCTTCTTGACTTGCTGAGGTCTAGTGTGGGGAAGAGACATGTAACCAAATTCTTCCAATACCCAGTGATTTATGTCAAAACAGAAGAACAGAGTTAGGTCCTCTCATTCATGACTACTCAGTACAGAGAAGGCTTTGCCAAGGAGGTAACCTTTGGACAGTGTTTCGGAGGCTGAAAAGGATTTACTGCTTTTAGCTCCTGAGAAGGTGGTGAACCAGTAAGGACTCCTATCTCCCTTCCATGAACTTACCAAATGCAGAGTCTTTTATATGGGTTGAAAGGAAAAGATCCAGAAATATGCTATAAGAGAGAGCCATGCATAAAATAAAGTTTGGAAAAGTTGAAAATAAGGGAATAGAAATACATCTACCAGGCAAATGTGAACAAAAAGAAACTGTGTTGTCCTAATTCTGAGGCAAAAAACCATCATAAGGGACAAAGAAGGACATTATATACTTGTAAAATGAAGAAAAAATTTCCCAAATGGAAAAGAGTGGATACAAGAACAGCATGTGTGAAGACATGGGAGAATGAATATTTTTTGTGGGTAATACCAAGGAATTGTATCTGTTGTATGACGTTTGCAAAAGAAAATTAGAGATTCAGCTCCTAGGTTAGGTTGTGGTCAGAACATGAATGGCCTTTGAGTCCATTTGTCTCTGTTCTTGGCACTGAAATAAGAGTCCTGAAATAGGAAAGATTCCATACCCATGGGATGTCTGATAAACTTGGTGATAAGGCCGGTTGCAAATGTTTGTACTTTAGTTATATGCCATTGCTATAAATGTTTTTAATATGTCAAAAATAGCATGTTTTAGGTGCTTGTCATTTCTTAAATTTAATATTAAATACTTGGCACCTAACTAGATTGAATTATGAAGTCAGAATTGAATTGCAGCATTAAAAAATGTTGCTGTTTTCAGAGTCAAGCCTTCTAGAATTCTTTTGATTTAACTTAGTGATAGGTCATGGTGTGGTATGGTGCATATCAACTTGACCTTTGTAGCAAGAAATGATGTGAAAAGTTGTGGATTGATATTTTCATATCTGCTGTAATTATATTAGCATGTCAAAAGTTAACCTTATCACAGCTCTCAAATGTAGTATTTCTCTAGATACTACATATGGCAGAATTTTTGGTGTTCAGAAATTCATTTCCAAGTTGATAAAAGTGCAGCTACATAAGGAGACTTATTTTGTAGAATAATGTAAAGGTAAACAATTGATTCATACCAACTAGTGAAAATCAGAATACTTATATACTTAACTGGACTTCTCTTAGAATTTTTATTTTCACACTCTATAGCCAAAAATAGTGTATTTTCTTGAAACTGAAATTTTTATTAAGAGTTTCTGATCTCATGAACACCTTGTGCATACATTGTTTAGTCAGCATAAGATGGGTTAGTCAGGGTTGATTTGTATTTCAAAGTAGATGCTCTTAAATAGAGACAATGATGCTTCATCATCAGCATGAACCATTACATGCCATTTAAAGCAATAGCAAGGATTTCTGGTTGATGTGTATTGATATATACAAACATAGATAGTACATACAGTAATGAAATGTGGGGTTGACCTGCTTAGTTTTCTTATGTGAGATATTAGTTTTAGGGTCAGAGAAATACTGTATCTACAAAGTGTAAAAAGTTGTCTTATAATTTTCACAAGTGAGTTTTAAAGAGAGAGAAGTTGAGTCTGAAGCTGTAATATATTTCTTTCAGACTTTTGAGTGAAAGTGGTATACTCAATGAAATGCACCAATTAAAAATAGAGGATGTGAACACTAGCCAATGCACTTGATAATCAGACTTTTCTGGAAGCTCTGCCATCACTTCAGAGATACTAGATTTATTACTGTAAAGTGGAG
>NW_012152063.1:3371516-3391006 GCF_000956105.1 Propithecus coquereli
GTAATAATGGCTACCATTTATTGAATGCCTGTTTGCCAGGCATGATATTATTCTGTCGTCTTCATAACAACCCTGCAAGATTTATTATTTTGAATCCGTGCTTATAAATTAATATCCAAAGATGATTTAAATAAATTTAGAGTTACAGAGTTTCTTATGAAACTGTCTAATAATCATCTTGAATATATTTCCTCTAAAATGGAAAATTACATTAAAGTAGTAGAGACTGTGTCATTCTTGTATATTTTTATCTTCAGGGCTTGCACCGTAGCTGTGAAATAGTTGATGTTCAATATATGAAATGACTGACTCTCATCACAAAAACAAACTTCCCTTGATTCTATCAAAAGATCATTAAATTTTACTTGTCCCTCCAATTACAGGGCTGTGTATGACCATATTGATTTCTCCTCCTGTGCTGGCTGCCTTGAGCTCTGCATAGAGGGTCTGATGTGCAACTGGCAAACACTCAGAAAAGCAGAACCCAGAACAAAGTGTTTCAGCAGGGACAGCCATGAACACATGCCCATCACCTTAAGTATACCATGCTGGTCTCATTTACAAGCTGGAGGATCCCTTTCTGGACAAACCTCCTCAGTCTTTTCATACCTTGAATATTAATAGCCCTGTGCTTTAAGTCTCTTGCCTAGTTTAATTATTTTCATTTTTAAAAATTGTTCTCTAATAATACTGGCTAATTTGAAATTGCACCAAAAAAGATACTTTATCCATTTATATTTTTAGCCATCTAATTGCTGCTTTGGAAGGATGATCTATTCTTATGGTTCTCAAACTTTATCGTGCATCAGAATCACTTGGAGAGCTTGTTAAAGTGCAGATTCCTTCCAGAGATTCTGATTTAGTAGTTCTGGGGTAGGGACCAATAAATTGGATTTCCAACAAATTCCTAGGTGACCCTGATCCTCTGTAATCCTCTAAAAATTGAACAAATCATGGAGCAACACATCCCATTTGAAGGGAAGAGTTGGGGAAGAAATTATTTTTCATTAAAGCAAGGCCAATGATTTTCAAGTTTTTTTGATCTTTTTTAGTTTCACATAAAACAGTCTTCCTGGAATTTCACTGCAAATGTGTTTTCTCAAACCCTTTACCTATTGTTGGGGCCAGGCAAGATTTCCCCATCTGAAGACCATTTGGTAACCAGTTATGCTCTTTTAGTAGGGAGGAATCACTTGTAAATTGGGTATCATGTATTCAATAAGAATGGTACTGCTCCTCTAAGACTGCGGTCCCCAACTCCTGGGCCGTGGACTGGTACCAGTCCGTGGCCTATTAGGAACTGGGTCACACAGTAGGAGGTAAGCAATGAGGAGGAAGCAGTTCCCCATCACTTGCATCACCACCTGAGCCCCGCCTCCTGTCAGATCAGCAGTGGCATTAGATTCTTATAGGAGCACGAACCCTACCGTAAACTGCACATGTAAGGGATCTAGGTTGCATGCTCTTTATGACAATCTAATGCCTGATGATCTAAAGTGGAGCTGAGGCAGTGATGCTCGTGCTGGGGAGCAGCTGCAAATACAGATTATCATTTGACTGCACAGAGACCATAATAAATCAATTGCTTACAGACTCATATCAAAACCCTATCAGTGAGTAGCAAGTGACAATTAAGCTGCTTCTGGTGGCAGGCTTTAAGTCAGAATCTGACACTTATTTTAGTCCACATATGGCCCACCCATTTTTTAATTTACCATTTCCATCTGCGCCTCTTTCCCGCACTGTACACTTGTCTCAATCACAGTTTTGGTAAACCTGCAAGCTAACCCTAGCAAAAATGAGTAAAAAACAAACATCACTGGAGAGCTTCTTTGCAAAGGGGGAAAGACCCAATGATGAGACAGTAGAAGACTCTAAGACTGCCAACAAAATGAAAGCTGCATTTAAAAGAAAATACCAAGAGTCCTACTTAAATTATAGGTTCATTGCAAAAGGCGATTCACGTTCTCCAAGCCTACTTTGTATAATATGTGGTGACCAGCTATCCAACGAAGCCATGAAACCTTCAAAACTACTTTGCTACATGGAGACCAAGCAACTTGCATTAAAAGATAAGCCTTTGGAGTTTTTCAAAAGAAAAAAACGTGAACATGAAGAACAGAAGCAATTATTGAAGGCCACCACTTCATCAAATGTGTCCGCACTGAGAGCATCATTCTTAGTGACTAACTGCATTTCTAAAGCTAAGGAGCCTTGTACTATTGGTGAAGAGTTGATCCTGCCTACTTCTAAGAACATTTGCTGTGAACTTCTAGGAGAAGCTACAGTTCAAAACGTGGCACATGTTCCTCTTTCGCCTGGCACCATGACTAGACGAATTGATGAAATAACAGAGGATATTGAGGCACAATCGTTCGAGAGGATTAATGAGTCACCATGGTACGCAATCCAGGTTGATGAGGCTACTGATATTGACAATAAGGCAAGAATGCTTGTTTTTGTGCACTGTTATTTTTCAGGAGGATGTGCATGAGAATATGTTACGTGCACTTCTGTTGTCAACCCACACCACACCACACCACACCAAGTCTTTGAATGATTACATGTCAGGAAAACCGAATTGGTCATTTCGTGTCAGTATATGCATGAATGGAGTGGCTGGATGGCTTTCTGGTTTCACTACTCGGGTCAAGGAAGTCGCTTCTGAATGTGAATCTACACACTGTGTCATCCATAACTAAACATCTGTTATCGCAGCTCTTGAGGAGATGGATGCCAGAGCACACATGTCGTCTCTTATACACAGAAGGGAGATGGCTTTCTAAAGCCATCACTGGCCAGAGTTTTCGAGTTACAAGAGCCTCTCCAGAGATTTCTTTTAGAAAAACAGTCACCACTGGCAGCACATTTCAGTGACACAGAATGGGTCATAAAATTTGCTTACTTGTGTGACATATTCAACCTGCTCAATGAACTCAATCAGGGGAGAAGAACAACTGTGTTCAAGTCATCAGATAAAGTGGCTGCATTGAAAGCCAAACTGGAATTATGGGGGTGATGAGTGAAAATTGGGATTTTGACATGCTTCAAACATTAGCAAAGATTTTGAAAGAGAGCTAACCAAGGCTTTGTTTCTCCCAGCTGGTGCATGATCACCTAGCTCAGCTTTCAAAAGAGTTTGAGCATTACTTCCCAACTACAACAGACCCCCGACCTGGGAAGGAATGGATCCTCGACCCATTTGTGAATAAGCCAGCTGAATCGACTTGGTCCCTGTTAGAAGAGGATCAACTGCTTAAGATCACAAATGACGGTGGCCTTAAAAATATGTTGGAGACAACTTCAAGTCTCCATATGTCTGGATTAAAGTTGAGGTGGAATATCCTGAGGTTGCCACAAAAGCACTGAAAAGCCTGCTTCCATTTCCAACATCCTATCTTTGTGAAACAAGGTTTTCTGCAGTGATAGCAACCAAAACGGGATCGTGGAGTAGACTGGACATAAGCAACACGCTTCGAGTGTCATTGTCTCCAATCATCCCCAGATGGGACCGTCTAGTTGCAGGAAAACAAGCTCAGGGCTCCCACTGATTTGTGTTAATATAATTATGGTGAGTTGTATTAAAATAATTATTTCATTATATATTACAACGTAATAATAATAGAAATAAAGTGCACAATAAAGGTAATGTGCTTGAGTCATCCCAAAACCATACGTCCCCCCCGCCCCCGACCGCCCCATCTGTGGAAAAATTGTCTTCCATGAAATCAGTCCTTGGTGCCAAAAACGTTGGGGACTGCTGCTCTAAGACATAGAAAATCCAGATAAATAAGCTACTTAGTTAAAAACAAAATTTAGTATACTGTACTTTCCCTCTCCTATTATGCAATAATAACATAAATATTTTTGTAAACATAAGCACCATTCCTTGGGGGTCATAGGGAACCAAGCCTATTGACTGTAAGCAAATGTGTATAATTTTATTGCTGTTATAATACTTTCAGACATGTGAGGTTAGGAGAAGACACAACATCAATAAATGAGTGAATGAGTGGAAGAACACCAGTTATTGGTGAATAATTTGTAGTATTCTACAATTGTAGAGCACAAATTTAGTATTTGAGGTAAACAGATTTTAAATCTTACTTCATCTAGAGTCCAGAATCATAGAATGTGTTACTGCATGGAAAGTCTCACTTGATTAAAGATGAACCGAGGATATACTATTGCGGTAGAATAAATTGGATCATGCTACCTTCCTTGCTTGTCTTCAGTGGAGTCTTCAGTCATCATCCAAGACTGATTTTAGTATAGCATCAATCATAATTTTGCAAGACACACTCCTGAACTCCACAATCCCGAGTGTTAAAATCCCAGAAGATTAAAATCCTGGAATTATCATTCTGGAAAAAATAATAAAAAATCCTGTAAAAGATATTTATGAGAGAAAAATATGAGAAAATACTTACTTCATAGGCCAGTTTACACAGTAAAATAGGCAATAATAGCATAAATATTTTTGCAAGCATAAACACTCAGCTATACTAATGACTGTCACGCCCATATCACAGTTATGAGTAGTCAAACTGTATTCATAAAGAAATAGGCCAAAGAGGTCAAACATATAAACATATAAACGCATATCAGTATGGTTGGTAATTGTGTGCACCCAGTTTTATAACTGTGGTCATCTTAAATTCCATGACGAACAACCTAAGTCTTTTGACATGATCAGTCAAAAACAGCGATGGGTCACCACCACATACACAGTCACCCAAAGAGTTGTGATCTCAAGAAATTTTATCTTTCACAAATGCAGATGTACAAAAAGCACATCTCTTCATTTATTGAGGAAGTTTTAACATTTTTACATATACACACAGTGCCTATAACGCAAAGTCAACGTTGTGATAATGCACTTTTCCTGGAGTCAAATTTCTGAAGTCCAAAGCAGCAGAAGAAAAGTCTGTCCCAGTTCTCAGAGAGACACCGATTTGCCTTCTGTATTTGTCCCCTGACCAACTGCGTGGTGCCTGCCAACATTGAGGGTAGATCTTCCTCACCTAGGTCCCTCAGACCCACACAATAATCTCCTCTGCAACACCCTCACAGACACACCCAAAATAATGCTTTACCAGGTTTCTAGGCATTCCTTCATTTATTCAAGTTGACATCTAAAATTAAGTCCACAAGTCCACCCTTTGTCAACTTGGCACCCATATGCATCTTCTCAAACCACGCTTAATTTCCAAATAAAGACAATAATAATCACCTAATGTGATGCAGCTAACATGATGCAACTGTCGTGCCCTACATATAACTCAAAACATGCTAATTCTTTCGCCTGAATTTGCCTTTCGAGATTTCAACATTCAGGATTTTAATCTTTCATGATTGCGATTTTGGGATTTTAGACATGAGAGATTTCGACATTCAGGATTGTGTCTTTTGGGATTATGATCCCAACCCATTTTAGAAAAGATCATTGTGTGCTAGAGGTTTGAGGTTATTTCTGGAAATATTTTGGTGTCATATAGGTTTTTTAATCCTTTTTTTGGTTTTACCTATATACCTGTATAAAAAGAATTGGAATTATCCTAACTTTTGAATAACATTTTGCATTAGAATTCGATTCCCACTTCCATTTTGTATTAAATTGGGAACCTGGGTGTTTGGTGTTTTTTGGTTTGTTTGTTTGTATTCTTTTTACTTTTTCTTTGATCTGTATGCATGTAAAGTATAATATTTAGATCAATTTCCGAAAATGCTTATTAAATTGAATTAGAATTTATTTTATGTGGAGATCTTCAAAACTACCCATCTACTCTAACCTGACATTTGTATTAGTTTGTTAGGGTTCTCCTATAACAATAGAAAATACATTTTTCTCCAAATTACTAATAGTAAAATTTGGTTTTGTAAACACCCCAAAAGAAGCCTAGCCACATTTCTTTACTAACATTATTCAGATGATGTGAGAAGAATTAATTCAACATTCTTAATATTTAAGGTCTTAGATAATCCATATACCTGATGGTTATTTTGATAATGCTTGTTTTTCTTCACAGAAACAAATGGAATCTATTTTATGATGTGTCTAATGTCTTTTCATTCTAAAATAATTTTTCATTACCAAGAGTTAAATGAAAGAGAACACTGCTAATGGAAAAAAAGTGCTACAAGAATGCAGGGATGAAATGTAAATAAACTTCACGTTAAATAACTTGATCAAAATGAAGAAGACACATTATTTATACCACTTTATGTGGAATGCCCTTTCCTGAAACCTCTGAGAAATAGGATAATTACTAACTCACTGTTCCAGAGTTTTATTATATTTTTTGTTTATTATTATAAAAGCTTGGAGACCCTTTTTATCAATTGTGGTTTGAGGGTATAATTTAAATTTAAAATAACAAAAGATGTGTAGGCATATAATGTCAATATTGTGATTTTTGTCATCTCTCACATGTTTATCATGATTCTTGTATATTCTGTTAAAAACCACTCGGAAACAATTAGACGATGCTTCCATTTTTAGTCAGTAGATCATATTAAATTTTATTCTGAGTATCTCAGATAATTATTGGCATCATTTTGGTAAGGAACAGCATGGTGGGTCTGGAGAACATGAATGCTAGACCTACTTGGTTAGTTATTAATTACTTTCGTTACGTTAAGCAAGTCTCTTTAAGGCCTGACTCCATTGGTGAGTACTTTTGTAATCTTTGTAACTTTTAGGAAGTCTCGTTAGTTTCCCTATGTGTAAAATGGAGAGCTAGTTTGGACTGGATGAGTGGATTTCAATAATTTTTTTTCTTAATGTAAAAGTCATTATTCTCATGTCACTATCCAAAATAAAAGTCATAACTAGCTAAGGAGATGGATAAGTAGCTTGATTATTTCATAATGTTTATGTATATCAAATCACCAAACTGTATACCTTAAGTATATACAATCTTGATTTTTCAAATATACCTCAATTTAAAAAAATGTTCTTTAAATAAATGTTTAGCGGAATAAAAAAAAATGTTGTTCAAAAGAAATCTTACTTCCCAAAATGTAAACAAGTAAAAGTAGAGCCTCCCTGGTTAGGGGGAGAAACTTTCCTGGAGGAAACTGAGGCAAGCCCCAGACAGCTCCCCTAGTGTCCTGAGGCAGAGTTTGAACCCCATTGTGGACAATCTTTAAATTTACTTCCAGGTCTAAAATGCAATAAGTGATTCCTACATAAACACTTCATCCTCAAGGAAAATTGTTAGATCTGTACTATTACTATGTCTTGAATTTTACACACAAATTTCCTAATCGAAAGCTCATTTGTAATATCAGATGCAATCAAATAGTTTTTCCACTGACAGGAACGTAAGACTTCGTTGTTTAGTTGAAATCAAATGCAATTTGGAATAACTACTTTTTAAAAAGTCTTTTAACTTACCTGTTCGCATATGATTTTTCAAGTAGGGTATTCAATAGAAATTAATCTATGAAAGAAGAGGAATTCAGCTGTGGGTTATCTGATAAATGATTTAACATGTTTCTAACTCTCTGGCAAGACTCTGTTGCCTTGTTCGCCTCCCCTGACCCCATACTCTGGGATTGACCAAGATCCCTCCTCCATCTGATAGTTCTGGGAACCTTGAAACATTCTGCTTTTCCCTTGTCTTTCCTTGTTGCTCCTGATGCCATAGGAATTATATTTTCCTTGCTGACATAGTTTAGAAAAAGTAGAAGAGCTTCCATAACCAGTGTGTACTTCGGAGTGACTAGATGCTAGCATCCCATTTTGGGATGCAGAATTTATTTTTTATGTGGAAATGATGTTATCCATGTACACCAGAGACTATTGAACTCCTGTACTATTTACTGTAGTTCATTTGCTTTGTAGGTGAATGCTTCACTGTGTCTGGAAATTTGTCAACTATTATAAATGCTATTTCTATAGAAAAGTGAGGAGGGCTTATTTCGGGCAACCAATGTATAGATGAATGCAAAACATTCATAGTTGGGTACTGACCGTGTTGATTTATTGATCAACAGGTGCACATATTCAGTAATTCTGTATCCGTAAGAAACCAGCACTGTTTTCTTTTCCTTTTGCAAGTAAATTGCATTTAGCCTGAGAGGCTGAAAGAGAGGGAAAATTTTCAGGTGTAAGCCATGGTTTTGTGTTTTTTCTTTTGTTTTGTTTTTGTAGATATAGTAGTAACTGGATGCAATAAAATTCATAGTGGTGCTAAGATACGATAGGGTTTGTGAAACGGACAATTGTCTTACACAAATAACAAGTCAAAAATCAAGCCTGTCCCTCATAAAAATTTTATCCTGGGGTGTGCTTGTTTTCCGAAACTGCCTCGACTAAATCTCTCGTTAGTCCTGAAACTAGAAGGCAGAAAAGCTTCTAGTGCTACAGCCAACTGCAGTGTAGCCTGAGAAACCGGCAACAAAAATAGCACACCAGGATTGCTGTGCGTGGGTGAGGCAGAAACCACATTATGAGCAAAAGCTTCCAGTATTATTTTAGAACCAATACAGAGCTCTGTACTTCTCTCCTCTCTCTTCCAAAAACACATACTACAAAAATAAAATGAAATAAAATATATGTGCATTTGCCCTCTTAGAATTACGATTCTTAATTTTTTTCTTGCCTTCCTTTCTTTAGAAGCGAATCGCCAGTGTGGAAACACAATGTGTAAAGCCAGCTTGGAGGGAGGAAAGAGTTAATTGCTTTTAAGGCCCTGCAATAGAGAATTATGGTTTGAAAGATAGAGGCTGGACAGCTGGGTTTGCTGGGGTATTTTTAAATGCATTAATGCAGGCTCCAATCACTCGGCCATGCTTGACCTATTTTTGGCTCAGGCCGACCATTGTTCTATTTCTGTGCCTGTGGGCCATGCTGTTGTTGATTCATATGCAAATGGATTATCACTAGCTTTAGCCAACTTGAGCTGAGAGAGACTGAGAAAGGGGGAAGAGAGACACACAAACAGATAGGAGAAGGGCACCGGCTGGAGCCGCTTGCAGGACTGAGGGTTTTTGCAAGGAAACCCTAGCAGCCTGAAGAACTCCAAGTCAGGTTTAATTGGTTTCTTTTTCTCGTGGGTAGAGTTAATATTTTTTTACTTATTCTGACAAAGAAATAACCCCGAAGCACATTCCTCTTTCCCACCTGCTTTTAGTTTCCGGGATAACCTAAACTCCAGGGAGCTATAGCATCCACTCTGTCCTTTCTGCTTTGCACACAGGTTGGTAACGTGGGAAAAGTGTCCAGGTCTTTTATAAAGTGTATGTCCATCTGAGCCGTAAGGAAATCATTGTCGAAGTTGATCCTCTGCTGCTTCTCCCTGGGGAGGAGGGAGGACCAGCGAGGGTAGCTCCTGGGGCCGGTGCACTGAGCAGTGATGAATCTTTCATGTAGCTGAAGTAAGAGTGATTGGAACATGCTGCAGACAATTTACGAGAGTGACTCCTGTTTTTCCTCAGATGGGGTGGCTGGACGAGAACAGCTCTTGGCTCAGCAAAGAATGCACAGTATGATCAACTCAGGTAAGATCCTCTTTCATAACAGAGACGTTTTATGTTTGAAAGGGGACTGGCTTGGGAAATGCAGCTAAGAAAAGCACCTCTCTTAAGGAATTGCTGCTTTTTCGTGTTGATGTTGCTATTTTCTTGGTGCGTCTGTAGGGTTTAACTTAGATCCCTTCCATTGCTGTTTCTGTGCATATTCAGAGACTGTTTAGGGACGGCTGCTTCTGAATGAAATTGCAAACTATTGCTTCTGATGAAAGATGAGACTGAGATAAGTAAAATGTAGTTGGGGGTGTTTTGCCTTACTATGCAACTAGAAAAAGGAGATCTGTACTGATTGTGAGCCTATTCAAATAGGACATTAAAAATCAGGTAAGTTCATATTGTGGCTTCAGTTAAAATTGCAGCCTCGGCTAGCCTGATGATTTTATATTTACAGTGTGCATACAGAAGCACATCTATTTATAGACCTACCTTCTGAAATGTGTTTGCCGCGGAGTTGTAAAGGTAGTTTTATTTTTTTTTCTGTAACGTGGCTGTTTCTCATCAGCCCAAAATGAAACTGTTTAGGATGAAATAAAATTATTATTAGCAGATGCTTATTTTAATTTTCTTCAAGAACATTTGAGAAGTCTAGCATTGTCGGGCAGATGCGATGGCATAACACACATATAAATGTGTTTTTGAAAGCAGGTGCAACATTTTAAAGGATAACAGTGACAGATTCCAATTTGTAGTTTCTCTGTGTATGTGCTCATACCCTCCAGGAGACGAGCTGATGGGAGATGGAGCTTGTCAGCTTTATCAATCTATATTTGTTAGAAGAGCATACTCTTTAGGCAATATCACTTGCTTATAATTATTGCTTTTCATATTTATTTCCTATAGCCAGTTCATAAAGCTTTGGAGACTCTTTGTTTCTATCCCCTTCTGAATTCTTCAACCTAAATTGGCTTAAAGTTCTCACATTGATCTTCTAAGTTCCCAAGTGGACTTAATCATAATTATAGATCACCGACTAGATATCCATGATAAGAATGCAACATAGATCAACGTTTACTTAGTAGAGCTAGGTGTGAAAGAAATATTCCACAGGTTGGCATGATGTCTGCTTTGGTGTTGATACACCTTCCCATCTGGGGATCTATGTTGAAGCTAGTTTTCTTAAAACCTCAGTTAGTTATGATGATTTTAAGATCCTTCTGTTGATCCAATCTTTTCACAGAATCAGAATCAAATATCAATTTTGTACAGTTTGGTGTTTATACACTGAAGTGACAGGAATTATATTAATGAGTAGTGTCTGCTTAATGAACACAAACATACTAGAATTTCGATACAGTTTTGTTGTGGCTGCAAAGCTGGCAAGGCCTTAGGGAGGGGTTAGCAGGTATGTCTTTAATGGAACTGGTCACCTGGCACTTTATTTATAAAATATGGATGAACTCTTTGAAAATAACTATTTTAGATATCTTTTCAGTACTGTGCTTCATGCTTTCAGTCTTTGCCTCTGTGTTACAAGTTTGATATTTCTTTCGTATGGTAGAAACATACATGCCTTCCAAGTAGCAACTGTCTGCGGAGCTGAGGCTGGCTACAGGTGTTTGCAAGCTTTGCTGTTTCTCCACCGCTTTGTTAATCGCATGCAACTTTACTCCCATTTCAGTTGAGATTGTCATTTTCCTGACACTTAATGATTTTTATAGAAAGCAACATGATTTTCAAAGAGGGAAGTGCTTCAGACTGTCCATGATACTGCCATAGCCACTTCTACAGGAAGCAACATTTAAGCTCTAGCTATTAAACGAAAGGTGATGTAGGTTGACATCAACTCCCAAACCTGTCTGGTATAAATAAGGAAACTCTTAAGTTCTATTTATTTTTTGAACTTGAAACATAAAAACAATTGCTTTCTTCCTACTATGTCATGTAATATTTGATTTTGTTTCGTATATTTTCTTAAATTTAATTCACCTAGTCTTTACCATGCATTTCCTGTGACGCACTGGTTCTCAAACTTGGGAGTCACCAGGAACATTTTACAAAATGGGATACCTGGATTCCACCCCCAGAATTTCTGATGTAATTGGTATGGGGACAGCATGGACTGTGGGGTTTTTAAAATCTCCCCAGCTAACTGAGGTCCGCTGCAGTGGGGCTAGGGAATGGATGTTGATGCTGTTAAACCATCATCAGTAGAGTTTGTCCTTTGAATTAACTGCTAAATTAGGGGGATGTTTGTCTTAATTTAGCTATAAATCTTCTTCATCTCCCTTCTGGACCAGTGGCCTGGATGTGATTCATAGGCTTAGAAGTGGACGGAGTCTTTGGATCTGAAAGGAGAAAAGATGCACGGCAACAGTGCAGAGTGGTGGAGAGAGAACCGTTCTAGGAGTCAAGAGCTTTGTGTTCTGGCATGAGGTCTGATGCTGGCCAACTGTGCGACTGGTTTTTTACTCATCTTCAAACTGAAGAAAAATAATGTCCTCCTGTTTACCTCTTAGCATTCTTGTGCGGTTTAAATGTAGCAACAACTTTAAAGTATATATACTCACTATTATTATTGCTATTTTTAGTGAATGAAACTGGGATCTTGGCTCTTCTAATGCTATGCTCTATCTTGCAGGACAAGCCAGTGAGTTAGATTGTAGGTCACATGGGGAAATTATTTTTTTGTTTTGATAATTAGTTTGCTTTAGTTATCTTATAAATCAGCTATTTCTTTGGTTACCTTGATCTGATGAATATTAAGTCCTTTCCTTATTGTGACTGTAGGTTAGGGTAGCTAGTGTGTGTGTGTGTGTGTGTGTGTGTGTGTGTGTGTGTGTGTGTTTTCTGTGAAATATCTTATTATGTAATAATCAAAGGAAAAGAAGTTACAGAGTTTGTGATTAAGCAGTGAAGTTCCAATGGAAGATTTCTTGAGATTTATTATTTAAAAAGCTTGGTTTTATTCTATAATTGCCATTGCTTTAGAGTTTCCATTTGTTGTTCTAGTTATATTGGGTTTTATACATTAATACAGATGATTTCTATTAAGAATGCTTTATATACTATTGGATTGCAAGTCTTTTATGTGGGTCTATATTCCTATGTTTTCCAGCCAGGCTATACATCTTAGGTAGAACTAGGTTCTATAATGTAGTCTACTAATGGTTTTTTAATTTAAAATTCTATAATATTAAATCTTGGAATTCAATGTGAGTGACACAATTTGCCAAGTACATCTCTACTTTTGTGGCTTGTGTGGGCCAGTATAAGTGATAAGTGTGGCAGAAACTGAAGCACGTACAAACACCAACTCAGGTCACTCGGCAGGAGCTGGCAGGATTAGGGGTGGTCTCCTCTTGCCAGGCATGTTGCTTAACACGCTGGACAGCAGAGCTGTTCAGACAATATTGGAACAGTTATTATGAAGGAATTTCCTAGAGTTTGTATAGCATTAATGTAAGATACATTTACAGTAAGGAAAATTCACATTTTCACCATGTATTCTTATTTTAGGGTATAAAAGAGAAAAACATTTAGATCAAAATCCTGTATTTCTTTTATATATGTCTTCATCCTTTCTGAATCCTTTTGTTCCTTGGTGTGTGGTGTTAAGAGGAAAGGAACATTTTAGATTCAGTAGTCACTTCTGTCTACTTGAAAAGCGGAATCTAATTATGAAAATGTAAGTCTGTGAAATGCTCCTGTCATGTCAAGAATCACTTCTGGTATTCCCCATAATTACTGTTTTCCCATTCTCTAACTCAGGTTATCTTCACTTACAAGGCTGTTATCAATTGAAATAGTTGATAGGTATCAATCAAAAACTAGTTATAAACAGGCCCATTGAGAATGGGGACAAGAATGAGTATTTTATATTTCTGAGCGTGACACAGGTGGCATAATTGCTGTTATGTCCATTAAGCAAGAAAATTCAGTAAAACCCCTTAGAAGACTGAAATAAACCCAAATTCAGAACTTAAAAATGTTTTAAATGGTGATTTGGATTTTTGGAAATGAGATATTTGGAAATGTACCACATAATTTCTCACCACTGATAGATAATGAAGTGAGCCCAAAATAATATAAGCCAGCAAACAAACACCCTCCATCTCTACCCCCAATATTTAACACTAACTAGATAAAGAAAATGATATAACCTAATGCAACATACTTCAGAAACAAATAGCCAAGAAAAAAATGTAAGCAACCGTTCTGCATTTTTCAAAAATGAAGAAATGTAATTTTACTGAAAAAAGAAAAAAAAAATTAATCTGCAGATTGAAAGAGCTCCCCATCTTTTAGGCAAATATGATGCACATGCTCAGCACGCAGTCATATCCTGACTGGGCTAGCAGATGATACATAATTCTCCAGGAGTTCAGGCAGGTAGAGCAGAGCCTATGGAGGCGATGGTGGGGAAGAAGAGACTATATGGGACTTAAGAAGGCTTACCAAACGTACACCACTCTCAGTGCCAGAAGATAATGGAGAAAAAAGCCTCTAAAGTTCTAAAAGAAGTTCAATCCAATGTGACGCTCAGCCAAGATTTTATTAAAATATAGAGAAAATAAGTAGACAAGGTAGAAATTCACAAACATGAAAGCAAATACTTGAAAATGAAACCCAAACAATGAAGCGATGAACTCAAAACAAAAACAAAACACTAAATTCAGAAGTAGAGAAAACACAGTAAACGTCATGAGGGAAGCATCGGATCCATTTGAACAACTATTGGACTATGGTTAGAGGACAGGAACCAAATATTATAAAGTAGGACAATGTAAAAGTATTAATAAAGCTAACCAACGTGAGGTGTTGAGGAGAGATGAGATGGAAGAATGTAAGAAAATGCTAATATTCTATCCCTTCTGAGTAGGGACAGACTCCCTGCTTCTTAAAATAGACACACAAAGTTTTTTTTAAAAAGATTCCAAACACTGATTTTTAAAAATAGTTTATTTAACCTTAGAGAGATCTTTTTGGAAATGGTATCTCTCATGGTGAGGAAGCATTTAGTGCATTTATAGTCCCTTTAACTGCAGTTTTAAATCTGCTAAATCCAGTAAAATTTAAATTTAGTTAAATTTAAATTCCCTTTTTAAAATAAAAATAACATCAGTGATATGTTCTTATTTTTATAAAAGTATTTTTTCATCTATCCATCTATCTCCCCAAAGAATTCACATAAAGATAGAAAGAAATCAGGAGAGATTTTGTGTTTGTGTTTGGTGAAGGGGAGAGGCTTTTGCGTTTATCATTGTACGTTTTTGCATTGTATGAATTCTTATAATAGGTATATATCTTCCAAAAAATGTTTCTTACACACCCACACCCAATGCTACTATGCCAAAATACTAACAGTGATTAATTGTAAGTAATAGGTATATATTAGTTGGGTTGTTTTCTGTGGCAAGTAAAAGAAAACTGGTCAAAATGACAAAGAACTAGGAAATTTGTCATTTGGTAAAATAGCTGGGTGGTCAGGCAGTACCAGGTGCTTGATAATGTCAACAGCGTTCAGGTCCTTCATACAGCTCCACTCTGCTGGCCTCAGCCTTAGTTGATGTGATCATAGGGTTGGTTCCTACAGTGGTCACAAGTTGATGGTAACAGTTTCAGGCATCATGCCTATGTTATGCATGAAAAATTCCAAAGACAAAGAAGGGAAACTTTGCTTTCTTGGGGTCTCTTCTTAAGGAAAGAAATCTTACCCAGAACTTCCACAGTAAATCATCCTTTATGACTCATTGGCCAGAATAGCATCACCTGCCCACTCTTAACCAGTTGTTGAGAAGAGTGGGGTGGAGGGGGGATGGGACATGGCTGAGCCAGGGAGTGTGATACTTGAACCTAATCAAGTTTCTATTGGGAAGAGGAAAGGGACAGGAGGAATAGATGTTTGCTAGGCACCAGCAGTATTTGCTACAGTGTATATATTGGTGACTGGAATTTTTTCTTTGCAACTTTCTTTGTTTTAGTTTCTAGAAATACAGATACTAAAGTAAAGTAAATGTGCTATGTCTTTAATTTCCCTTTCAATTGAATGGTGGGTATTATTTCATTTTCATGAAGATAATACATCTATTTAAGTACTGAAATAATTTTTTACTAGTATTGAATAGATTGCCTTTCTTAGTACTGTCTGTTGTTAGATGTAGCCCCCTAAAAAGAGATTGAATTAATTATGGAAGAAACTAGATCTCTCTAGGTTGTAAATCATTTATTTGAAGGGAGGAAAGTCAACATTGTAGCCTCATGCATTATAAGAATTTATTACAGACTTGAATAGAATATTCCTTTAATGTTGGCTTTGAGGGATACAGAAAAATTTAAGAGAAATTTAATAGTGTGTGAATTGTTTTCAATATATGAGAGGAGAATTATCTCTAAAATACTCAGAATGCAATGTCTTTACTAGTAGGTCATCATAATTATTGCATTTTAAGAATAATGAACAGTTTTTACAATATGGAATAACTATATTTTAACATTTTTTTCTGAATTGGAATACTTTGAAAAAAATTTAATTGAAATAAAATCCCACAAAAAAAATGACTTTAAAAAACATGCTTTTGGCCGGGCGCGGTGGCTCAGGCCTGTAATCCTAGCTCTCTGGGAGGCCGAGGCGGGCGGATTGTTTGAGCTCAGGAGTTCAAAACCAGCCTGAGCAAGAGCGAGACCCCGTCTCTACTAAAAATAGAAAGAAATTAATTGGACAACTAAAAATATATAGAAAAAACTAGCCGGACATGGTGGCACATGCCTGTAGTCCCAGCTACTTGGGAGGCTGAGGCAGGAGGATCGCTTGAGCCCAGGAGTTTGAGGTTGCTGTGAGCTAGGCTGACACCATGGCACTCACTCTAGCCCGGGCAACACAGTGAGACTCTGTCTCAAAAAAAAAAAAAAAAAAAACATGCTTTCAAGATGAAATTTAAAAATATGTTGGCACGTGCTCCAAATCAATGTGGCCAAGCCATGGTCTGTCCTTGAAGGGAAGCTAAAGGGCCAGTGGTTAGCTTGGGATGTGTGGTGTCCTTCCTTTTGGCAATTTTCTTCTTTTTTCTTCCCAGGATGTTGGCAATAAGGACGCAGAAGGAAGAGAAAATACCTTGTGTTCCCAGTTCCATTCTTTTTCAACTAAGTCAGTTGCACAAAACAAATTTAATTTATACAACATTTTTATAACACTAAACGACCTACACTTTTAAGTGTTACCAGAGAACATAATGTTTAGGGTTACTCTAAGTTGCTGTGATTCATGAATACAAAACTAAGTAATTCTTATATTTTTATAAGAATATTTCTTCCATTCATTATCATACTGTTAACTTTCCCATAGGAAAATAAGTGATGGGCTTTTTTATGCATGGTGTTTTTTTAAATACCCAATAATTAAACCCAATGAAAACCACTTTTAAGGAAGAAAGAAATTTACCAAACCACAGAATGTAACTAGTCATTTACTTATGATTAAACTCTTTGCATGCTGATAAGGGTGGAAATACCCACAACTTTATTTTCCTGCTTCTCCTCGTGGTTCACCACTTGTATTATCAACTTTTAAATTCATAATTTATGTTCATTACTGACCTATTTGCAGCCACGTGGATGTTATTTTCAGTTTGCTTGAGGTACATTTTGGTGAGTGTCTAAGGTATGACATTTCCAAACTAGGTTCAAATGTGAGAATGTCATGAAGTAGTTTCAAAATTTGAAACTTGAAATTAAAAACAAAACAAATCAACAAACCCCAGAAAATAAACTGCAAGAAAATTTCACTGAATTTTCATTAAATGACATCATAGTTTAGAAGTTCTTGCTTTAGTACAAACATAGTTACCCAGAAAGTTTTCAGAGAATCTCATGTAGGGCTAACTAGAAAAAGCCCTTGGTGAGTTGAGCACTGTTTTAATTTTATTCTTGATATTGCTTTTGAAGTCCGCTTATAATTAAAATTTAAGTTTGTATTTTGAATCCATGATTTTTATATTAGTAACTATTCATCTTAGATTAGAAAGAAAAGTGTCACCACTGGTTATTCCTTTCATGCTTTTTATGCCATATTCCACTCTGATCTTCTAGTAGTTTAGCTCCTATTTAGGAGGTCAGTAACTGGAAGTATAGTTTTTCAAAACTTTTTATCAGTCATTCTTATTAATATTGATATAATAGGTAATGTTTCAAGAGTTTCTCTATACCAGGCTTTGCTTTACCATTTAATCCTCAACACAATTTAATGAAGTATGCAGTAGATGCGATAATTTCATATTTTACTGTTGAGGAAACAGGTTCAGAGAGATAAGGAACTTACCAATGATTACTATAGGTAGGAAATGGCAGGGTCAGGTTTAAACTCCTGCCTCTTTTTCTCAGAGAGACAAATATTTAGCATGAGATAATTTTATTCATATCTGTTTGGTACTAAAAATGTGGAATCATCTATCTTTATAAACAAACATCTAGGCAGACTTCTTAATCTTAGAAAGTTTAAGGAACAAATAGGCAACTATGTTGATAGTCTTGCTGGAAGATGCTCACTTAACATTCTCAGTGCTTGATAATTAAATTGGAGGAAGTTAACACTATTCAGGGCTGAGAGGATCTTAAGGAAACTTCCAAAGTTCTATGAGAGTGGTCTTTGCCCTGGAGCAGATACTCTGGACAGAACTAGCATTCCCAGTGCATTCCGCATCTGTTTGCCAAAGTTCACATGACACAGATCATTAAGAGTAAAGTTAGCCCCACTTCAAAAAAACAAATTATTACTAAGTATTTTTTCAGGGGAAAGTATATATATATTTTTTTGCAATGTTAGCACTGTGGGGTACATTTCTTTTGACAAAATGTGTGAATTATGCCCACCTTGATTTTTACCTAGAAATGTGGAGTTAATAAAGTCTGTATCTCCACTCAAATCCTTATTTCAATGTGCAAGGTGAAATTCTTGAGCCAAAATAAATATCTAGCTAACAAAATTCAGTAGAATCTGAATTATGTAGGTTCAATTTGGGTCCAATTTGGACATTTTGGGTGAGAACTGGATGGCAGTGTTTATATGTACTATCGTGATATTACATTTTACTTTACCTTCAGTTAAATTTTATTTTAATAAAATAAATTGGATGAATATGCTATGTTCTGTAGGTGGCTTAAGCATAAAATTCACGAATTAGGTACTAGTCCAATTATGCAAGAGCAACTCCTTGGTTTCTATCAACTAATTTTTATAATCTTATTTGCTATATGAATCTTCAGCCCTCTTTAGGAATCAATACATTGTATAAGCATTATTGATTATAATACTAATGATCAACATTATTTATTGCCTTCCTAGGGAAAAGAAGCTTTTAGAACATCATTAAGTGCATTAAAACCTGCAGATGCCCACATGTCTGCTTCTCTTTAGCAGGCTGACTCCTTTGGGTCAGTTATTCTTAGCCCCGGTATTTCTATCTTATGGCATCGCAGGTCTAAGATTAGCTTGTTAGGCGTTATCATGCCATCTGAGTTACCTCCTAATATAACTCTACACTGGAATGATTATTTATAGAAAGAGCATTCTGTCATTTTTAGGTTATTTCTAGTAGTTTAAATAAAGAAGAATAACATTCAAGTGAAACCACAGATTCCTTCCTGCTGCCAAAACAACATGATAACTGCTTAAGGGGCAATAATGTTGTTTCAATATGTGCTTAGGGTGATTGCAGAATTCTTTTTATCTCTGCCACCTTGAGAGAAAGAAGTGGCCTTTGGGTAGTGATGTATAAAGCTTGTGGAAAGCGAAAGAGGTGGCCTTCATGGTTTCTGTCTCAGAGCATACAAGACTCTGGTTGATGATGACAACAAGAGACACACAAGGTTTATTTTTAGAAACAGACATTGCTAAGCGCTCTATGTGGTGTTAATATAGCACATAAACAGGGCTCCTTGGGGCTGTCGACCCTTCCAGTAAATGCAGCATTTCACACACACTGTTCTCGTTTTCACTTTGCAAGAACGATTCTATTATT
>NW_012152063.1:3393801-3395897 GCF_000956105.1 Propithecus coquereli
TTTCTTTGTAAATTTGAAAATATAGACATTTTCAAAGTGTGAGAGCATTTCACTCAAAAATTCAAACCATTGGTTATAGAACATACTCTAGGAATGACCTCCAGTGCTTTGACAGTATGTATATGACCCTTTAAATGTTTCAGATATTCTTAACAAAAGGAATTTTGGAATATTCTTATTTGATTTGATTTTTCAATGAATAATGAATGCCAATAGAAATTTCCTGAGATATGTGTCTGCATTCAAAATGTGAAGTGTGAAGTAGCTAATTTAAGACTGCCTGAATATAAATGCATACTTTTTTATCCAAGGAGAAGAATAAATTTAGTTGTGAAAATGATTACAGGTGTACTTTTATGTTATTCAAATACCACTTCAAATTTAATACTATTTTTCCCTTCTGCAGTATTTTTATGTAGAGACAATTTTCCCAGATAAAGGGCAAAAATAGGTGGATTTTTCTGTTAACAACAGTATCAATTTGAGAAAGTTTAGCTGCTGGGATTGCTATTTAGAGCTCATCTACATTTATTCAGACATTATTCAATTGGCCATGTTCTTTGTCAAGGGGACAAGGAAAGATGATTTTTGATAAACAATTTGATAATCAAACCTTGAATGCCAGTGGTATCAGTAATTTAAAAAATTATCTAAAGTAAAATGTCAACAGGGAATTCTCATAGATACCAAGGAAAGACAGATGGAAGGGGTGAATCAATCTCTACACACAGCTCTTCAAAGAGAAGAGTGAAATAAATATATTTATGTGTAAGTGGGAGAGGATTGGTAAAGGAAATAGGGTGTAATATAAGTAGGGAAGATGTAATTTTATCAAGGTAGTCTCTTTTGCTGTTTTAGCCTTAAAGCTCAGCATAAATTAGGATAAAGGCATTACGTCTCAGAAAATTAATTGAGTTAGTTGATAATTAAAGTATGGGGCAAGAATTGAGTTGGATAATAAAACCAAATTTTACAACGTAGGTGTTGAACTCAGTGTAGCAGAGCACAGGGAACGAGTGATTGCCGGTGTCCTTTCAGTGACTTCGCACTTGCTGCCAAACGGGCTTTCTCATCGTTGTGGGTCCAGGCTAAGTTTTAACTGTTGTAATAATCATCTTGAGATGGAACAAATCAAGGTTGATTTAACCTTGGATTTAGAAGTTTCCCATTCCTGTATTAAGCATTAACAAGAAATAAGAATTAGTTCAAGCAACTTTCCAGAGCCTTTTAATTTTTGGAACTATAAACTCAGTTCATTGGAATCACTCATTTGTTTTCTTTTCTGAAAGATGAATATAAAAGTGTTAGAAAAAATTACATGAGTATCAACTTAACCTAACTTTTATATCATAAGAAGGAAAATAAATCTCAAATAACCGATGATTAAACATAATAAAAACAATGTCCTTAAGTCTCTCACTATCCATTATCCTAATAATTAAATGGAAATTCATCTACATCATTGACTTGTAAAGAGCATTTAGAAAAAATTTTTTTAGTACATAGTTCCAAATTTGAATATGGATATAACTCTAGAAATCTTTCTCTGAGTTCATTTTTTAGATGCCTAGAAAGTATATTAAATTGCTTTATAGATATGGGAGACATCTTCTATTTGATTATCTACTGTCCAGTCAACTTCCTTGGGTACCAAACCAAAATGTAATAGAGATTATCTTTATGCTTCACCAGTCACATATATGAGATCCATTTTCTCCACATTCTTGCCAACATTGGATATTGTCAGACTTTAGATATTTTTGCCAAACTGAGAGATGAAAATGATATAGCATTACTGTTTTTATATGAATTTCCCTGACTACTGGTAAGGTTGAGCAGTTTTCATAGATTATTAGCCATTTGGGTTTTCTTTTATGGAGAGAGAATTCCAGGAATGCAAGATTGGTTAAAGGGAAAAAGTCTATCAGTGAACATTACCCTGTTAACAGATTAAGTGAAAAAATAATATAATCATCTCATTAGATGTAGAAAAACATTCAGTACCCTTCCAGCATAGAAATTTTTGTTAAACTAAAAACAGAAGAGGAAAGTAAGCGTTATTAACCAAAATCCTATCTGAAACTATATTTAATGGT
>NW_012152063.1:3395947-3397909 GCF_000956105.1 Propithecus coquereli
GTTAGTTTGCTTTAACTGTGTGCTTAATTCAGACCTTAGTAATTGACAATTTTGCTCTAAAATTACAATTGTGGTTTTAATCTGTTAAATTTGCATTTTATATTTCTTGATTCATTGTTGCTAGATGATGAAAATGTTAAAATATGTTAATACATTTCATGTTACACATTAGTCAAAAAGCTTTAGAATGGATAACGTATAGGGGTCTTTAGGAATATTTATAATTTTATCATTAATCATATACTGAATAATATTACAGAAATTCCAAATTATCTTTTTAAAAGATAAATATTTTTGTGTTTGTGCTGGCTGTAAGGAATCCTCTGACCATTAGGAATTTGCAAAATGAAAGACAAAAACAGGAAACACATAGCAATGAAAGTGTATGTTAAAAGAAGCCAAGATATAAATAAACTCAGAGGGTGGAAGTAGAAGCAACTGAAGGAACAACGTAACATGTTGCATCCTGACCTCGCTTTTAATGAGCAGGTTAAAGGTTTTGGGAGGTGAGGAAATTGTTTGAAGCTTTGGGAGCTGAAGTGAGATAGTCATTTATCTATTAATTTTTTTTCACTCAAAATTATGTGAGAACCAGTCATGTGCCAAGTATTATTCTAAGCACAGAGGATACAAGTATGAAACAGGGAAGGCAAGGAGACACAGGATTGATAGTTCAATTGAGATAGTAACAAGTACTAAGGAAAAACAAAATTGGACAATGGGCAGAAAGTGACTGATGGTAGCAGGAGCAGTGTTAACCAGGGTGGTGAAGCAAAGCCTTTTGAGGCTGTCATGAAGGGCATCTTTCTGAAAAAAGCAGGTTTTCCCTCAGCATTCCATTTGGTCTAAGTCAAATAGAATGCAAGCACAGTTAGAATAGAGTAGGAACTGTTCTGGAGCTATTTTAATCTCCAGTTACCTCTGCTTTTAGCAGTAGGAAGGTAGGGGATCCAGGAAAAGGCTCTTAGCCAGGATTCTCTCTGTTTTCTGTAAAGAGAGACTGTGGAATCAGGTGCCTCTCTTTAGGATTAATGTTATTGACTGGAAGTGAAGGTAACATTTAGGACTCCTTACCTTTCCTCGTTCTCAGAAGATCATCTTGTCCCTCAAACCAACTCTAACCTCAACTGTGCTAAAACTTCTTTCCCAAGCTGTATGAGCCCCTGCTAATAGTTTAGTAAAGCAAACAATTTCTCTTCCCTGGGGGCCAAAGAGAAAGAGGGGGCAGTATATCATAAACAACATCCCATACTTTTAAAGGGGCGTAAAATACAATATTCATTACATAGCCATTTATTGGGTACCTACTATATGCCAGGTATTTAATTCAGGTAAATCATGGGTCAAATAATACCTTTGTTAGATGGCTGAAGAACTGTAACTTCCAAACAGAATGTTTAGAATGCATAGTCTTTACTCTGTTGGTGAGCGGCTAGAATTGTGACAAATTGCTACAACAGTTGAGTAAGAAAGTATTTCATGGAGGTGACATCTATTTTTAAAAAAGGAAAAACAGCAGTATGTGCTAAGCTATTTTCCCTTCATGTTGTGCTTTGTGAATAGGGAGCAATGATGGATACGCACAGTAGGTTGGACATTTTTGAGGGACTGACACATTGTCTCACATGCTTGGTGCCTCATGGGGATTTCCCCTCAGCATTCCAACTGGTCTAAGTCAAACGGAATGAAAGCACAGTTAGAATAGAGCGGGAAGTGCTCTGGAGCTATTTTAATTTCCACTTACTTCTGCCTTGTGGAAGAGACGGGAAGCCTCCATCAGCTGGTAGGTGAGGGAACCAGGGGAAGGCTGTCAGCTACAATCTTCTCCAAAGTGTAGCTTGAGGAAAATAGTTAATAGCAATTTTTTCCCCCAACAATTGTCTCATTTAATCAACATTTATTGAGTACTTGACAGCTGTATTTTTAAGCTAGGCTTCTTGTTTATCTGTTATTTTTGGTGTT
>NW_012152063.1:3401758-3403631 GCF_000956105.1 Propithecus coquereli
ACCTTAAGCACTTAACATTTCTTTGTGTTAGGAACATTTCCACTCTTTTGGTTATTTTAAAGTATGCCCTAACTTATCATTGATTATAGTCACTTTGTTGTGCTATCAAATATTGTTCATTCTATGTATGTATCTAACTATATTTTTGCACCCATTAACCATCCCTACTTTATCTCCACCCTCTGCCTTCATAGCCTCTGGTGACCACTATTCTACTCTCCATCTCCATGAGATCAATTGTTTTTAATATTTAGCTCCCACATATGACTGAGAATATGAGAGATTTGTCTTTCTGTGCTTGGCTTATTTCATTTAACATAATGTTTTCCAGTTCTATCCATGTTGTTGCAGATGGCAGGATTTCATTCTTTTTTGTGGCTATATAATATTCCATTATATATATGTACCACAATTCCTTTATCCATTTATCTGTTGATGGACACTTAGATTGATACCATATCTTGGCTATTGTGAATAGTGCTGCAATAAACATGGGAGTACAGATATCTTTTCAATATACAGAATTCCCCTCATTTGGATATGTACGCAGCAGTAGGATTAGTGGATCATATGGTAGTTCTGTTTTTAGTTTTTTTGAGGAACCTCCATACTGTTCTCCATACTGGTTGCACTCATTTACATTCCTACCAACAGTGTATGAGGGTTCCCCTTTCTCCACATCCTTACCAACATTCATTTTGCTTGTCTTTTTGATAAAAACCATTTTAACTGGAATGGGATGATATCTCATCATTTTGATTTGCATTTCTCTGATGACTAATAATATTGAGCATTTTTTCATATACCTTTTGGCCATTTGTGTGTCTTCTTTTGAGAAATGTCTATTTAGATTCTTTGTCCATTTTGAAATCAGGTTATTTCATTTTTGTTGGAGCTCCTTATATATTCTAGTTATTAATCCCTTGTCAGATGGGTAGTTTGCAAATATTTTCTTCCGTTTTGTGGATTGTCTCTTTCCTGTGTTGATTGTTTCCTTTGCTGTACAGAAGCTTTTTTACAAGATGTGATCCCATTTGTCCAATTTTGCTTTGGTTGCCTGTACTTTGGGGGTATTACTCAGGAAGTACTTGCCCATACATACCAATGTTCTGAAGCATTTCCCCAATGTTTGACAACTTATACTTCTGCAAAGCTGCTGTATCATGTAATGCAGGTAAGGTCTTGCATTTTATAGAGGGATAGGAAGGAATTTTCTGAAAGTATGGGAAGGTAAGTGGATATAAACTAGGTGAGAGAAGTGCTCAGTATTTATATTACTCAATTCTAAGAAAATAATTTAAGACTAATTTAAATAAACAGTTCAGATTTAAGGGCACCATTGAATGAAATAGGGGGCTGTAATTCAGTCAAGGAAGAAAGGTAGATTATTCTATGCTAAAGCTTTACCTAAAGTGTTAGTCACTAAATGCTACCTAAAAAGACCAATGAAGGGGAATGGCTTTTAAGCTGAGGTCTGAGTGACTAGAAGAGCCCAACCATGAAAAGATGGAAGGACAGCAATTCCAGGCAGAGGGAACAGCCAGTGCAAAGGCCCCTAAGTCCAACATATAGTTGGCTGTTCTCAGAATGAAGGCCAGTGTGGCCATGGTATTTTCAACAAAATGGAGGGTTTTCAGGGAGTTTAGCCCAGGGTCTGTCGCTCTCTATGTGAAGGTAGATAATTTAGCTATCTTCTCTTGGCATCTGTTATCCATGAGGGGTTGCTCAGATTACTGTTAGGGTCCCTGCTATCTTTAAAAATGTTAGTGATTTGGCTTTTTAATTCCCTAAAACAGATCAGGTCACAAAATCTTTCTTGTATACCCAAAGTAAGTTTGATTCAATAGACAATTAACTCCAGTAATATGTTTGT
>NW_012152063.1:3404591-3405056 GCF_000956105.1 Propithecus coquereli
TATATAATTAAAATTTAAAAACCAAGCAAGATTATATTGGTTATTGGTAATAAAGTCATATTTTATTGGGTTTTACACCTACTATGGGTGATATTTAAATGATGCCAAAGCTACATGTTGCAATCAAGATAACAAGAGTATTTTTTCCTTCTTTCCCATTCCAATCTTTTGAAATGTAATGCATGGAAATTTTTCTTTCATATGTTAAGTGTATCTCATTGCTGAATATAGTGTGCCTCACTGAAGTATTCGCTTCTTTGCCAAAAACACATCAGTCATTCACAAATATTCAGTATTCTGAGAATGAAAATTTTTTTTAGCTACTTGGGTAGTTGGTGAAAGCCAGTTTGCAAAGATTTCTAACTCCCACAGTGTTAGACATATTACGTGGAATCCAGGGCTAAGTATTAGCTCCCAGCACATGAGGTAGAGTTCTAGATACATTGGACCCTGTAGGCTACGATA
>NW_012152063.1:3405956-3417078 GCF_000956105.1 Propithecus coquereli
ACATCTGATTTTGGCTTCTTTTTCTGGAAACAACAGCAACAAAAAACCCAATTCAGCCAGTATTCTCTGTATTTCTGATTTCTGTTTAAATAAATATGAATATTTAGTCCAAGAATAATTTCTTGGCTCAAGACTGATGACTTCACACAGATACAAATTTACTTTTTAGTGTTTAAAGACAAAAACATTTGGAAAGGTTATGATATGAAGGGCACCAAACACTCATAGGCACTGATATATTTTAATAGGTTCCATCCTCATGACTGCCCGATTTCACTGCCTGCCACCTGACTCTGTTTCTACAAATGATAAAAGTTCTAAGTATACATGATGAAAATGAGCTCTCAGGATGTTTTCTTTACTTGCTACTCTCCACTTGTAGTTTCACATAAAGCATGGCCCCTTGCCCATGGTAAAAGAACCCAGTGTGTTGACTGGGAATGGATAAACTAAAGGGTGAGCTTGTGAGGTGCAGGGGCTACTTGTGTTACTTTCTCCCCTCCATTCTTCCTCTCTTAGACTCCAAGAGTCTAGCACAGCTGCTATCCTAATTCCTTTATACATTCGTTCTAAAGAATTAGCTGTAATCTATCACATGTTGTACACCACCCTTGTTGTTCTCTTGTTTTCAACCAGGCTTCTTTTCTCTACCCTGATTTGATCATTTGTCCGTCCCTCAATCTTTCAGGACAGAACCTTGCAGGTGGAAGAATACAAGTTAAGCCAGGGTACCTTAATGAAAACAAAGGACTTTACTCCCCTTTTCTTGCATTCTCACCCTCTATTTTTGCCAGCATTGCGACAGCAGGGTAGAAAGTGGGCTTTTAATACGGAGTTGACAAGATGCAGGGTAGTGAAGACAAGAATCTTCTTTCACATGCTAAGGAACTCCTGACTATATTTCTGAAGTAGTAATTGGAATGACAGCTTTTCTGGCTGAAGTACAATTTTGTGTTTTAAAAATACAAATGGTCCGTTTCATTTTCTTTTTCCAGTGCTCGCACTCACACGCTCATACTTATAGCGTTATACAGTGTTCACATATACATTTTTCATTGTTTTCCCATTTGAAATAAAATCTGGTGAGAAATTTTAACTGTAAGCAAATAATCACATATTTTGTGTGTTTTAATTGAGCATTAAAAAGGGCATTATTTACTATCACACTATCTAACATTTATTGATTTACTGTCTCCCGCAGTGGTTGATTTCATTGGGATCTGTCTTCTCCAACTGGGCTGATTTCTACTAACGACTTGATTATTTGGAAACCTCTTCTATATGAACCAAAATTAAGAGTTTCAAGTAAACCAGAAAGGGACTTGGAGAACCCAAGGGATCCATAAATGGGCCTTAGGCAGTCCCTGAATCTTATGAAATTGTCTGCGCATAAATATATTTGTGTACATGTGCATTTTTCTTGGGAGACTGTGAATTCTGTATGTAATTCTCAAAGAAATTTGTGTTCCCAGTAAATGTAAGTGATCAATTTTAGAAAGAGTGATAACAAATTTGACTATTTGTGTTTTCGAATCCAAGATTAGAAGCCACAGATTACAGGCAGTGGAGGATCCTAAGGTTAGGTTTCCCCCAGCCAGTGTGCAAATAGCAAGTAAGGAAAAAACCACTCCCCCTAAAATATTGAAAAAGTAGAGATATAACTAAAAAATCGCTACCTAATCCAACAGGGGCCAACTGTTGTGCATATCTGGCTCTGAAGGAACCACCAACAGGTCCAGTGATGGCCCTGGGTCCTCCATGTTGTGGGCATCTTTAAAAGCAGAGATGTATCTAAGCCATTTTGGAAAGAGTCCCTTAAAACATTAAACTGGAATTGTTTTGATATTTAAATAGCAAAGCTTCAGATATCTGAAATGTTCATTTTGTAGAGCCTCTTATTTCCATATGAAATCAAATCAGTATGAGTCTGTGGGATGTGTCACCTGCCCCTTAAAGCTACACTATGATAGAAAGTAAATCTTTGTGTCAGGAAGCCTGGTGCCTGTGTTACTAGTTTTCCAAACATCTGCAGGCTCTCAGTGATTGATAGACACTCCATGTATAATGAACCTCAAGTTTGGTTTCAAGACCCTGCTT
This sequence comes from Propithecus coquereli, assembly GCF_000956105.1. Classification (NCBI taxonomy): domain Eukaryota; kingdom Metazoa; phylum Chordata; class Mammalia; order Primates; family Indriidae; genus Propithecus; species Propithecus coquereli. The sequence goes on from NW_012152063.1 coordinate 3,408,054, forward strand.
CATAGATCAATATGAAAAAGATGCTAGCAGAAAATATCATTTAGATATTTGCTTTGGAAAAAATATTTCTGTTTTTCTTATGACTGAGGTCATCACAACTCATTCCAGGAAAGATCTAGGTCAATGTAATTCTATCTAGAGAAAGTTAAAAAAGAGTGATGATCAACTTGGCATTCTAAGTCACAGTCAAATTAAATGACAAATTATGACACTATTTTTCACTGTATGACAGACCAATAAAAAATTTGCCATGTATTAAATACCAGAAAGATTAATATCTGTAAGGCAAAAATATAAACTATAAATCAGTAAGAAATAGCAATAACTCAATGGAAAAATGGTCAAAGGCTGTGAAAAACAATCACAGAGGAAGAACTAAAAATGGCCAATAAATGTCTGAATAGATGGTAAATCTTTATCATGATTAAAATATCGATGAGGTGCCATTTTTGTCTCCACTATACTAGCAAACATAAAATGACTAATCATACTCAGTGTTGGTTAGGGCTTGGAGGAAAGGAGTGCTCTTATATATTAGCAGAAGAGCACACTGTTTAAATTTTGGAGGAGCATAAATTGACAGTATTATCAAAATTAAAATCTATATACCCCACAATCCAGTAATTCTACTTAATTGCTGTACAGAAATACTTATAAAAAGGCACAAGAACTTGTATACTAGGATATTTATTTGCAGTATTATTTATAATAATGAAAAATTGAAGGCAATTTAAGTGTCAGTCAATACAGAAATATATGACCATAATCTGTATACTCTGAAATGCTATATAGTCATTAAAATTAATAAGTAATGTTTGTATTATCATAGAAGGACAAGCTCAATATATTATTGAGTGAAAAAAATGTAGAACTATATGTAGTATATACAGCATGGTGAGATCAACTAATAGATCCATAATGATGTTGTTATCAATTTATTGTTTTAGTAGCAGTAGAAAAGTAGCAAGAATATTTTAATCCAAAGAAAAAAATGTTACAATGAGAAATAGAGAAATTTATTAAAGCCATAATACACAAATTTAAAGTAAGAAAGTATCTTTTTTTGGATACATTTTAATTTTAATTTTTTTCTTATTTCAGAATATTACAGGGGTACAAATGCTTTGGTTACATAAATTGCCTTTGTACCACCTGAGTCAAAGCTACAAGCGTTTTTGTAACAGTATGTTAACATAAAAGTATTAACAAATTTACTTCAGTAGTAAGATAAATTTACATATCTATGAGAGCCTTTTTGATATAGATCAAAATAATATTTTTGTCTTCATTCTGAAGACCACCCCTTGCAGATAACTTTTTACATTTTATTACACTATCTTATTCTCCTTTCTGTACTTTAGTTATAGCTCACAAGTATAGAAGAAGCAAGTTACCTATTACTTAAAGAACTGTCACTCACTATTAATATCACTTTGCAACACAGAAAATTTTTCAGCATAATTAGAGGCAACCATCCTGCTTAAATAGAGTTGGTTAATTAAGTTATAAAATTCTAAGGGAATGTGATGAACTAAGTAGACATATGTAGTTAGAGCTTTCTGTTCTGCTTTTTTATCAAATGTTTCTGGCACCTGGGTTTTCTCAACTACCCTTCTGTTGAATAGGGTTTTCAAATTAATGTTAAGAAGAATGGTACTCTCTGGACAAGTAATCTCTTCATTTGTAGAATAATAATATGTCAACACATATTTTCCAAAATAACAGTCCTACTACCCTCAATATCTTGGAAAGAGTTACCTGATACCTAGAGAGTAAGTACAATTAGCCTAGAGCCTTGGTCTGACACCAAGCAAGAGGGTTTATAAAAGAAGATAGCCCAGAAAGCTGGAGCCCTGCTCTGCTGTGTCGACATGTCTAGAGCTCAGAATAAAATTGAGTTTCCTGCTTTAGCCATAGCTGGGTCTTAAAATAACCTGAAGAAATTATAGTTCTGATTACATAGAAAGTGAAGGACTTAGAACATTCTCCTAATAAAGCCATGAGAATGACACAAAGCTTAGTCATCGGCAGTCCTTCTCTAACAGGCATTTTAGAGAGAAAAATAGAACTTTGAAATTGGATAATTTGATTTGAAATCTTGCCTAATTATTTTAAGAATGCAGAAAACCTTTCTTTTTGGCCAAAAAAATAATGATCTGGAATCCAATTATGAAAGAACAGGCTTTTAAAATGTTTGATATCTCCAGTAATGGAGAAAAATCATGTCTTCAAAATTACATTCTGCTGGAAACCTCATTCTTGGATGTCTTGCTTTTTGCATTTTGAATGGACGAATTTAATGTAATTTCCTTTTGGAAGCATAGCATTGGAAAAGTTAGATGAGATGTTTAATTCTGTGTTGGATCCTATCTACTAGGGTACAGATTTTGAAGAACAAAAACACTTCTTGTTTCATGTTAATTCCCCAAGGGAGGTATCTGACTTAACCAGATGCCTTGAGATTTGTCACAACATAGATCATTTACACAGAATTAGTGCCCACTCGTTCATCTATTTGATTAGCACCCCATGAGTAAAATAAGCAAAGTGGATAAAGCCTTTAATATTCCCAATTAAAAAAAAATTATTACTGTCTGTTACTTTTCACTGTTAATGTGCTTTCTGAAATAGCATTTATCACCACACTGTTTTACCCTGTTTATCCTATGCTATTGCCTTCTCAAGATAGTTTTAATAAACATTGTGCCTGAGTTGGAGCCATATCAATAATATGACCGATCATAAGCAATAGTCTAGGATTTCCAATTTTTAGAAAAAGGATAATAAAGCAAATTAAAGGGAGCCTATATTAAGATATTTACTTTTTACTTATAAATTTTAAAAAACAGGCTGGGTGGGTGGCTTATGCCTGTAATCCTAGCACTCTGGGAGGCGGAGGCTGGCGGATTGTTTGAGCTCAGGAGTTCGAGACCAGCCTGAGCAAGAGTGAGATCCTGTCTCTACCAAAAATAGAAAGAAATTAATTGGACAGCTAAAAATATATAGAAAAAATTAGCTGGGCATGGTGGCGCATGCCTGTAGTCCCAGCTACTTGGGAGGCTGAAGCAGTAGGATCGCTTGAGCCCAGGAGTTTGAGGTTGCTGTGAGCTAGGCTGACACTCTAGCCTGGGCAACAAAGTGAGACTCTGTCTCAAAAAAAAAAAAAAAATTCAGTTAATAAAACTTTTCAATTAATGCCCTCAAATAGTTCCAGTTATTTTTACTATAAAGTTTGCTGGACTTCCACAGAGTTTTTCTATTTTACATGAGATTTAGATTTGACTAATCCTTAGCAGAGTGCTTTGAAACAGGAGATTGAATGAACATTTGTTGAAAGGAAAAAATCAGTTATTGAAATATTGTGTCTTCTGTTATCATTCTTGAGAAATGGTGGTGAGACAACTTAGTAGAAGTGACTAACAACTACATACATACAGAAGACAGGATGTAAGTCTCCAAGGTAATCAAGACCATCAGGAGGATGTTAGACCAAAATTAACACCGCGAGAAATGTGTTATGCATATATTACAGCCCACGTGTGGAAATCTGTTCATTTATAGAGAGATTGCCTCTCTGTGAATGGCTACGTTGGCTCTGCCAAGTACAAAAAAACACTTAGGGCCATTCAGAAGTAACAGCCACACACTCTGAAAGACTTTAAATCAAAAGTACTTGATTAGTAAATACATCTTTAGATATGGAGATGGACGTTTTAACAAAGAAAGGGTAGCGATATGGTGGGCTCCAGGGATAAAGCTCCAGGCTGAGACACTGTGAGGGCTGAGACCCTTCCAACAATACACTAAGCTCGACAGCAGGTATCTGGCCACATTTTCATATCTTCTCTTGAGCCTGAGGATTTATCATCAATTTTAGTCAAATTTCTTCCTGGGCATACAACTGGACACAGCATAATATCTTAGCTTCTACTCAGATACATCATAAAGCTCATTTGCTAATACTGAAAGGAGAGGCAGGAAGGTTAAACAAAAAAACCAACCAACCAACCAACAAAAAAAACCTACCTTTCTTATTTCTTGCCCTATCTAATTTTTATTTAGACCTTCTAGGTGAGGTGATCAAAATTGGACCAAGGATATGTCTTAAGATGAATAATAGAATTCAGTGAGAGCGTCTATTCAGAGCTATGAACTTTCAATGTATAGTATTTCATTTGTTCCTCCCAAGAATCCTCTTTTTTGGTGGTAATGTCATTGAACAAGTGAGGAAACTGAGCTTAAGGAGGCTGAATAACTTCAATAAACAAGCATTTATGGCTGTCCACTGTACTTAAGCCAAAGTGAATGATGTAGTGTCTTGATTCTAGGAGCACACTGTCTAGAGTGGAGCGAAAAGGCAAAGTAAGCATAATGCAGTAGGTGCTAAAACTGGAATATGCAAGATTGAGAAGGCCTGGGAAGCTTTTCAAAGGAGATAAATGAAAGGAAGTTCAGTGTGCTCGAGGGTGGGTAGAGGACATGATCTATAATGTTACTGTCACAGGAGATGAAACTGTAAACCAGGCAGGAGAAAGATGATTAAGGAGCTTTAATTGCTTGCAAAGCTGGTGGCTGGTAACTGTGAACCTCTGAAGGATTTTAAGCAGGAGAGTGGCATGATCAGAAATACTGCTTGGAAATGTAACTTTAGCTGCAGTGTAAAGAATGGACCACTCCTTAGAATGGGTTATGTTACTATCACATAATCATTAACTGTAAGTGTCCGGTAGGCATAGTAAGAGTTTAATAAGAGGGAATTTAAAAGGGCCAGAAAGAGAGAAATCAGAAATTAATGCAAAAGGGAAAAATCCAGAATGACTTGGAGATTGGTAGTATTCATGACTGGGTAGATATGATACCATTATACATTCATCCAGTAAGTGTTTTTTGAGTGTTTCTTATGTGCCAGACATTGTGTAGGTGCCTAAATAGATGAGGCTCAAAACAACCTTGTACACTTGCCCTCGTAGAACTTGAAGTCTACTCTGTGTGCATGTGGTGTGTGTATGTGTGTATTGGGAGACCAACAGATGATAAATGTAGATAACTGCATTATGTAGTTGGTTGGAAATGATAAGTTCTATTAAATAAAGAAAAGGTAGGGCAGAGAAAAATGGTTCTTGAGTGGGGGAAGAAAGCTGCATGATTACATAGAATAGAGGAGATTTTTTGTGAAGGTAAGATTTTCAGCAAAGGATTGAAGGAGGATTACTGAGATGAGAAATTACAGGAGAAGAAACAGATTGGGAGATTACTCACTTAGTTCATTTGAAATTCAAATGTAGAAACAAATTTTTTTTTCCTACCCATTTCTTCTCTTGCTACCCACCTGGACTGGCAGAGGTGAGTGAAGAGCTTGATGGAAACATTGACTGATTTTCACAAAATGAGGGCTAGAAGGTGGCTGAGAGTAAAGAAACTGTGAGCAATGAAAACATAGAGGGGAGAGAAGCCCTTCAGCATCTGGCTGAGTTTACTGTTCTCAGGGTAGATACACAAGTATAAAAGGTATGTAGAGATTGAGCCTTGGCAAACACACACATACCTACATAGATACATATGTTTACCTGTGTACTAAATGTGAGAATGGTAATTCATATAGTTAAGCTTCTGTATTTCTTGGAGGACTGAAGGTTAACGATTTTGTATACTTGAAGAAAACTCTAAAGTCTCAAACAAAAATTGCAGGGAGGTTAGACTCATAATTACTACTCGGTTATAAACTTCAGATGTGACCTATTGCCTTTTCTCATTTAGGGGACTGAAATTGCTTTGGCCATCTCCTTTGTGATGAGGCCTGCCATCAGAGCTGTAGTCGAGAGCGGCTTTTACTCTCTGCTGTTATTAGTAGTTTGTCTGAGTAAGGACAAGCACACCACATATACAAAGGCAGGATTCAGGATAGCAACGTATTATGTATTGTGGCATCAAGATGTTTCAATCTAAAGCTAACAGCATGACATTTGAAAAAATGTTAATACAAATGAAAATAAAGTTCAAGTTTAGGGGAGGAAGAAGATGAAGAGGATAAGAATATACATTTTCTTGCTCTCACTCTGTCTCTCTGCTACAGATTGAGAGAGACAGAGAGGTTAAGAGAATGAATGAGAATGAATGGATATGAATTATAGCACTGCTTACTAGACTTTTACCACCTCAACACCTGGATCAAAGAATATATGAAGAATCTGTGTAAAATATTTTGGGTTGAAGGAGATTATAATAAAACTTGGTGATTTAAATATATATGAAATACAGATATGTATATATCTGGAAGCAAAGCTGCTGTTCCAAATGTAGTATAATGATTTTGATATGCTACCCAAGAAATCTAAGAGACGTTTTAAGATTTAATGATAGTCATGTATTTAATTTTTTTAGTATGTCGTTCATTACAAACTAGAAAAAGCCTAATAAATCGGTCCAGATCAGTAAAGCCTTATATATTTGCATGCCATAATGTGCTTCTTCAGTTGCTCTTACAGGAAAAATAAATTACTAATTATTTGATACATTTAATTTCAGAGCAAATGTATTGACAGCTGAAGAACATGTAATGACTTGGACAGAGACCAGATATAACAGTAGAACAAATAATATTGGGGACTTTAAAAAAAAAAAACTGATGAAAAAAATCTCATTGGGTTAAATATTTTAAAGTGACTCAAAGTAACAAAGGCTTTTTCTTTGGTTCCTTTCCTACTTGAAATATCTTAATGATTTTGGTGATCATACAAGATAAATCTTTAAAATTATTGAGTTTGAATATTCCCAAAATAAACTAATTCTGTCCATTTGACATTTCTCTAACTCATCTGCAGACTTTAGTAAAATAATTCATAGGGATATTAAATATGTTCATTCAAACAATTTTGCTCAGTTCATATTTTTGTAAACCAAATTTCTTTTCTTTTTATAAGCTACTGTTTTTACATATTCCTACCTCCCAGTTTTTCATGTATAATGTAATGTGTGTCATTTAAAATTAAAAATGCTACTGAAACATAGAATATATTAATGGGTTGATGAAAATAGAACCTATCTGAGTATAGGACTGTTGTTTCCTGCAAAGTAAATCTGCTCTTGCAGAGTAGAGTAGGATGCTTGCTGTCTGTCTCTGGAACTTGGATCCTTTGGCCTTGGTTTGTCTCAGTTTGAGAAATCACAACCCCTGGTTTTTCTACATGTCTCATTTACTTTCTGTATGTGATTTCTGGGTAAGTCCTTCCTGCTAGTCCTGTCTCTGCAGTAGCACATACTCTCTCATCACCTAAGACATGTCCTGTGGTTTTTTTCATTTTGTCTCTTTGCCTGTCACTCAACAGTTGTCCTGTACCAGATGAAACTCATTGTTTTAGCTACTATTTGAAAGGTACATAAAAAAATCATTGCCCTCAAGAAGCCTTAAATCTGCATGGGAAAGGTTTACAAAGCAGTTTTAAAATAATTTAATAAGGTTATCTCAAATGGATTATCACATGAGCTTTTTGATATATAATACTTTGTTGAAATTGTATAGCAGTATTTTTACATTGTTACTGTTTGAGAATTCTTGTGTCCTGAATCATCTTTCTCTTAGACTGACATATTAATATAAATCCTCCCTGTCAACTACTCCCAACGCCAAAAAGGAACATGTTGTGAACACTGCAAAGTAACTGTTAGAAATTAATGGCCGCAACATATAAAGGCACTAAAATATTAAAGGGACTGTATTTTATGAGCAGTGGAAAATTTCATTGTAGGTATTTCAGCTGACACTATCTCTTTATTACTACTTTGTATCTACATCTGAAGATCCAGACTCTGGTAGTTGCAATACAATAGATGCAAAAGGTGGGAACATCCAATTCTTGTCAATGTGTCACCAAACATATTATCAAAGCTAATCTTGTAAGGGTGTCAGAGGAAATTAAAGTTGCCTTTGGCTGCATGTTATAAGAACTGACTGAAATTTCAAACTACCTCAGTAGCTGACTATATACAGCAGCAGGAAGCCTTCAATTAACTGCACCAGTTCTATTTGTAGTACAAAGGATCTATGGCTTAGGATAGCCTACATAACTTAAAAAGAAAAAACTCAACTAGATCTTAACAGTATCCTGAAGTACAGCCAGAGAGAAAAGGGTCAGATAGGAGCATGGAGGATAGTAACTAATTCAAAAGCGAAGGGGTCTTAGGTTGAGCTTTAAAAAATGTCTGTCTAGTCAATAAGAAATTCAGCGACAATCTCTTTGAAAGAAAGGAAAGCCAGAATGTGGAGTAACAGTCTACATTCTAGAGATTATAACAATAAAAGTCAGCAATATAAAATGATTTAGTAGGGAAAAAGATGAACTTTTAGAAGAATGATGAGTAGAAAAGAGTTCTTGAGGTTATTAAGTAGAAATTCACATGGATTTAATAATGAAAGATCATTTCCATATGATCCTCAGTCAAGCCCTGTTTCTTGGAATATAATTAAGAAAAAATGGAGGAACATTAAGAGAAAGGATTAGTGAGTGGTAGTGACTATAATATTACTCTTTTACCTTTTGAAACTATACCTTAAACTAATTTTTGAGAAAAATTTGTTGGAGAGTGAGACTTATATGTATTTTGGGTAATTTTAGTTTAAAGCTGAATGATCTAAATTTTGCCATCTTTGTTCTTCTCAGTTATCTCCCTCTCCTTTTGTTATATGGACCCTATGTAATCAAGTAAATTAATGTTGCTAAAAATTTTTTTAAACATTGAAAAAAATTATTGAGGTGTCTGGGTAATGTCACAAATTAGATTTGAAAGTGACTGAAAGATATATTGTGGCTCAATAAGGAAGTTGTTAGATTTGTAATAAATACTGAAAAAAATCCCCTCTTGGTTTTCTCTAAATTGGCCTTCACAATACAAAAGTCATTCTAAGAAGTGTCATCAGGATAAAAAGTGTGATATTTTGCACATAATTTGATAATTGTTTTTGGTAAATAATTTTTACAGAAAATGGTCAAATTAAAAGAAAAAACCTTTAAGGAATCAACCTATGAAT
>NW_012152063.1:3417915-3419568 GCF_000956105.1 Propithecus coquereli
ATATGACTCAATATAAGAGGGCCTCAAACAGTTAAACAAAATATTAATAACAATGAGTGGAAAATCTGTAGCCAAGAAGAAAATTAATAATAGGAGACAGGAAATAACCAGAGAGGAAAAAATAATCTTTTGAGGAATGATCAGATGTCTTTGAGGTAACCTTCCAAGAAAAGATACCTTCCATCTCCTTCACCTTTCTTTTCCTTCCTCATTTTCCCCTTCCTAAAGCCATCAATTGACATAGGATATAAAAGCAAATAAGAAGATGGTAGGAAATCAGCTAATGAAAAAAAGGAGAGGGTATTGTTCAGACCAGAATAAGGACAGTGATATTACTTGGGTCAATTCCAAGTTAAGTTTCCATCACACACTTGGTTTGGAGGAATTGGTAGTTAACACGTCAATGCCCGTATTAGGTTTCCATAGTAGATGCCAAAGCAAATTGAAGAAGCTACTGGATCAGGCCCTAGATTTTGTTTGTTAAAGGAATTTGAGAAGCTTCCCATGATAACTTTAACATAACAGAGAACTGATGGTTGTGGCATTTTGTGTATTTATGCTTATACCCATTATGTAGTTTATTTCATACCTGGGCTTATTTTTTTATCAATTATTTCTTTATTGGTTTTTAGAGTTAAGAAATGGGCATTGATGTATTATTGAGGAAAGAGATTGGAACTGGTCGTATTCACCAATTTCTAAAATCCTTACCAGTTTCAGTGGTCGGGCGTGGTGGCTCAGGCCTGTAATCCTAGCACTCTGGGAAGCCGAGGTGGGAGGATCACTTGAGGTCAGGAGTTCGAGACCAGACTGAACAAGAGCAAGACCCTGTCTTTACTAAAAATAGAAAATATTAGCCAGGAGCGGTGGTGCATGCCTGTAGTCCCAGCTACTCAGGAGGCTGAGGCAGGAGGATAACTTGAGCCCAGGAGTTTGAGGTTGCAGTGAGCTATGATGACATCATTGCACCCTAGCCCAGGCAACAGAGTGAGACCCTGTCTCACAAAAAAAAAAAAAATTCTTACTGGTTTCCATTGATTTGATATGATTCATGATCTGTCATGATATCCATCCTTTTACTATGAATCATAAAATTCAGCACTGTGTTCCATTTGTCACATTACTTATCCATAAAAATTGAATTTAATTTTTACTCTATTTTTTAAAAGTAGACATTTAGTGCTTTAATGTATATTCTACCGGAAAACAACATTGTTAATGCTTTATGGAAACTGCTCCCAGGATTAAGGGAGACTCACTGATGTGAAGTTAGCGAACTTATGACTGCTTTAAGAGTGCTGAACGAAAACCAATGCCCTTGTTTTGGCTTTAGCCACTTCTAATGCTGTGTGGCCCCAACAAATGACTTAAACTGGCTTTTCATTTAGTGAGGTGGCAAGGAGTTTTTTCAGCTAGTGCCAAATCTTCTAGAAAACTAAAAAAGAAACTTGTTGAGAAATCTCTGAAAGGATATGAAGTTTCTTATTTTACATACATTAACTTTTAATTTTACTTAAAAGTTCAGAAATAGGTCATGCGTTGTAAACTCACCATCTGCCTCTACCCAGTTTTCTGAGGGATTTCCCCTAACATCATAATCTTCTGAAGGGGTATTTAATGTCTGTAAAAGTATTGGATGCTTAATTTTATATA
>NW_012152063.1:3421038-3423804 GCF_000956105.1 Propithecus coquereli
TAATAGTATAATTTTCATAGAATATCATAAACATTGTTTTTATTCCCTTCCTGTCTCATCTCAATACTGACTATTGTGAGAGCTGTTCAGGTATTAAACACTGATTTGAATTTTGGCCTCTCTATGAATAAAGAAGTAAAATTAGCAAAATGTTATTTATTAATCCTATGCAGTTTTTGTTTTAAATCAAAGTAAGACATGCATTTAGTTTAAACAGACAAAAGTTCTTATAATGAAAATAGCAGTTCTCTGCCCCGCCTCTCCCTAATCCCCTTTTTTACTCCACAGAGGCAACCAACCACCTTCAACAGTTCTTGTTTTGTTAGTATTTCTAAATAATGTACTTATATAGAAAATTCTTAGTTTATGAATTTTAAGCATTATGCATGGTTTTCTTGCTCTGGGAGATAAGGAAGTTCCTCCCAATACCCATATATATACACACCCTGGGGAGTCCACTTGTGTGTGTGTGTGTGTGTGTGTGTGTGCACCCATGCACACACAAATACACATGCACTTTTCTTCTCCACCCTCCCCAGTAGTTGTATCAAATTTACAGTTAATATTTATGTGGCTAGTCAAATGTTTACTATTGAACCAAATCGTGTACTATAACCATGTCACTTTTCTTATTCAATTCAGCCTTTTTCCTGGAGTTCATTCCAAAATTTTACCCATCATTTATCTGATTTCCTATTCTTGTATATATTTGCCATGTGCTGATATAAAATATTTTGCATACGTGCAACACTTCAACTCTTATTTTTCCTGGAGTTTCCTACTGTTCGTCTCTTGTGAACTGGGTGCTCTAGGCTCTCCACTTATCCCAAGTCTTTTATTTTGCTGTTCTCTTGTGTATTCCTCTCATTTTTCAATCCTTATGGCTTCTTTCTTGGTTTTCTTCTTGGTTTTATTTTCTGAAGAATATTTCACAATAGCTTATATTTGCTGAGTCCTTACATGCATTAAAATGTCATTTTTCTGTCCTTTTCAATGATAGATTTGCGTGACTGGCATAGAACACTAGTGGAAAATTATTGCGACTTCTAGTCCCAATTTGACCCTCTTTCCCTTGCATGTGGATTCCCCATGACCTTTGAAAGCTTTCTAAGAGCTCTTTATCTCTGTGGTTCTAAAATTTTACAATAATTTGTCTTACTTAGTGTTATACATTTTTCTGGGTAATTCTGTAGGCCTTTTCAATTTGGAGGCTCATGTTCTTCAGTACTTGGATATTTACTTGAATTATTTTCCTTTCTTTAATATAACTTCTTTTCCATTTGTGTTTTATGCTCCCATTTCTCTAGAATTCCTATTAGTTGAGTATTATTAGACTTTCTGATTTGATTCTGATTGTTTTTGTTTTCTTTTGTATTTTCTTTCAGGCAGATTTAGCTCACTTTATCTTCAAGGATGTTTAGTGATATTTTAATTTAAGTTACTTTATTTACAATTTCAAAGAATTTTAAAATTGTTTTGCATTTTATCAAAGTGCACTGTTGTTTATTTTAATGTACTAGGCAACATCCTCTGTTTGATAGAGGCTATTGATTATAGTTAACCACATTTTTATCTTTCTACCTGCACTGTATACTTTTTCACTGCTCTCCCCTGTATCGTGTTTGTTTTGATCTCATGATCTTCGTGTTGGGAGCCTTCATATTTAGGGGTGAGCATTTGCTAATTGGAAGCATATTATTTGTGTGGCCATTGTAGACTAGAGGGATTCTATTGTAGGAGGTGTGGGTATTTAGTTGTCCTTTGAGTGGGTATATGTGTGTTTGTGTGTATGTGGTTAGGGAGAATCCTTGCATACTCGTGTCTTTAGTTCTCCTCTCAAGAGTCGTTGGATGTCTCTAGAGAAGAATCTTCTCGGCTTTTTCTTGAAGGGAATAGGCTTGGCTGCCGGAGCTCAGGGAATAGATTGGCAGTTAGGCTGTACAGACTTGCACTGAATCTGCCAGTTTACAGCTCTTGTGTCCCATGCTTTCTGCTAGGGCTGGAGCTCCACCTCAGTTCTGTTTATCCAGGAGTAACTCCCCAGTCTTCTAAGTGGAAATGGGGGTGGTGCACGCAGAGGGTGTGAAGGGACCTCGAGAGAAGGAGAAATGTCTTGGCTATGGGGGAAAGGAGATGGTGGTTTAAGCACACTGTAACCAGACTTTAAACCAGTCCCTGGGCTTTTTACCCTGCACTTGACCACTCACCTTCCTCAGTGCCTGTGCCTTCAGGTTCTGAACCCCTTGGGGATTCTCTGGCATGCTGGTTGCCTCCTGACTGCAGTGACTGCAAGTTCTGCTTTCTCCTTTCGGTGGGGCTGTTAATCACTATTCGAGTCATCTTCCCTCTTCAGAGTTTCCCTGAACTCTCTGGCTTATTCTTGTCATCTCTTCCATTTTCCTTTCCCTTATAGGTTTATAGCATTTTAATTCTTTTACTGCCATTTTATGGCCTTTCTGAAAGGAGCAGAAATAAATGCATTTGGTCAATCCATCACTTTTATTCAGAAGTCATACAGTCTTTACATCACCCAAAATTAATATAATCAATGTTTTTGCTGATGTTCTTCTTCTTATTATTTATAACATGAGGTATTTTAAGTTAATAATACTGGGGCCTTTCCAAGAGATTTCCTAAGCTATGCTACTGAAGAAGCCCATTATTACCATGGACCTGATACATTTGCGTCTATAATTTAATGAGGATGTCATAAGATTAAAATTTGTGATGGACATTTGTGACCTCTATCAATGATGTATTCATATC
>NW_012152063.1:3437176-3439364 GCF_000956105.1 Propithecus coquereli
TTTTTTTTTTTCCTGGAAGCAAATAGCCTTTGCCATGCCCTCCAGTTGGCACCCTGCCCTTTGCTAATGTGCCTGGACGGGTGCCTTTTACTTTGCTGCCTGCCAGCAGAACGTGACCTTGGCAGCCTCGTGTGCCAGCCAAGATTCCAGCATAGCAGAAGTAGCACTTAACTTCCTGAAGAAACTCTTTGAACCACCAGATATGCTTTGCCAGGTCTATCCACATAGCAATAGTCCTTTCCCAAGATGGCTAATAAGCTAAGGATTCTAAGTGGGGTTTGTTTTTCAGTTTTCTTTCTAGGCTATTGTAATTCTAAAACATTCTTTCCTCAATTTAATGCTTTTCTATTGTTGGAATTGCCTAACTTGTCTAAAATATTCTGTTCTGTGTTACTTAGCAATGACCCTGTTTGCTTGCAAGCATTTTGGTGACAAACATATAATTAATTATATGGAATTTTGTTTTGAAATATTTTTGTTGGAGCAAAAACAGGAATTCTAATTTCTCTGTGCAGTTACTGAAAAACAAGGGTCCTCAATGAATTATATGTGTCTAAATGTTCAGATTTTATAGTCTATTTAATTCTGAAAAGCTTAACAATAAATTTAACAATAAGCAGACTGTGAGTAGAATTTTAGATAACAGCATATGTTCATAGTGATTCATGAAAATGTAATCCTTTATGGTATGACTCTATATTGTTTATACCAAATCTTTCTCTATGGCCCAGACACCTTTTTTGAGTTTTGAATATATCTATACAAACTTTGTATAGATATATTCATTTAGATCAGGGTTTTTGAGCCTCAGTCCTACTAACATTTTGGACTGGCCAATTCTTCATTATGAGGTGCTGTCCTGTGTATTGTAGGATGGTTAATAGTGTCCCTGGTCCCTACCCACTAGATGTAACTATCACCATCACCTGCTTCTCCTGCCATTTGTAACAACATGGATGAAACTGGAGGACATTATGTTAGGTTAAATAAGCCAGGCACCGGAAGATAAATACCACATGTTCTCACTCATATGTTGAAGCTAAATAAATCGATCTCATAGAAGTAGAGAGAATAGTGGTAACTAGAGCCTGGGAAGGGGAAAAGGGAGAGGAAGGTAGGGAGAAGCTGGTTAATGGGTACAAAATTACAGTTAGATAAGAAGAGTAAGTTCTATTGTTCGATAGCAACATAGAGTGACTATAGTTAACAATAACTTATTGTATATTTTCAAATAGCTAGAAGAGAGGATTTTGAATGTTCCTAACACAAAGAAATGATAAATGTTTGAGATGATGGACATGCTACTTACCTTGATTTGATTGTTGCATATTGTATATAGTTACCAAAATATCACACTGTACCCCATAATATGTACAGTTATTATGTGTCAGTTAAAAAGTTTTAAAAATAAAAAAAAATGCTTCCAGAAATTACCAAAAGATCTCTGAGCAACAAAACCATCCCCGGTTGCAAATCACTAATTTAGATATTCTGTAGGCTTATGAAAAACAACATATACAAAATTAAACACATTTTTCCCTCAGATTGTCTCCTACAGAGAGGTTAAGAACAGGTCTGAGGCAAACTTTACCTCCCTCCCTTGATAGCTGAGGAACATGATCAAGTTACTAACTTCTCTGTACTTCTGTTTCCTCATCTGTAATATGAATATGTTAATAAAATCTCCTTCATATGATTGTTATAAGGATTGAATGAACTAATAATATGTATAAAACGTTTAAAGCAGTTCCTGGCACATAGTATGCTTAAGTTAATAAATGTTTATAATAATAAACTAATACCATTAAACGTTAGCAATAGTCCTACAATTCAGGAAAACTCTAAGATTCTTCTTTCCAATGGATATGTGCAGCCAATTTAAAAAGGGAGATTAACAAATGATGGTAAATACGTGAAACACAGTTTAGCACCATTAGTTGTCAAGGAAATACAAAATAACATCATGATGTATGATTTAAATCTATTAAATTTGGGGAAAGGATTTAAAAACAGTATTGATAAGAGTATGGCAAAGGTACTATACACTACTCATAGCCGAATATTTGGCAGCTACATTCTTTCAGGAGGATCATTTAGCAATATATATCAGAGCTTTAAAATATTTATAGCCTTTCACAAATTAAATCTAGGTCTAGAAATTTATCCTAAGTGTGTAATGTGTTCAAAA
>NW_012152063.1:3439414-3442491 GCF_000956105.1 Propithecus coquereli
TTTGTGTCAAAAGCAGGATCAATGCTAGGGCATTGATAACGGTGAAAAATGCAGAGCAGAAAATAACAATTTAGTGGAGACAAGAAGTTAAAGCCTTAGAGACCATAAAGTTGTAAAGCCTTGGAAATTCCCTTAAATATGAGGAAAGGCATTGGACTTTGCATGCGAAGGGGGATACAAGTCCACCCCAATCTGACCTAAAAGTTATATGGGAGAAAAGTTAAGGGCCACAGAAATGCAGCTAATATCTGAATATCTATTCAGTGCCCACAGACATTGCAACTCTTGAAAATGCCCACATGCTGAACATGAGCACATCAGTTTGAGCCACAGAGTGAAGAATTATACCAGATCCGTCCTAAGGCCTCCATTGTTGGGCCTCAGCTCCAATGCTCCACAGCCCTCATGCGGTGTTGTTTGCTGTACCTGGCATGACCTCTGCTCTGTGCTTCACAAGTTGCCATGGACTTACTTTCCAGTAGGTCACTCATGCCCCTGTAGCCTTCATTGTATAGAAAGAGGGGAACTGTGGTATTATTTTTTCTGTAACAATTGTCTGCCATTATTTTCTGTACATAATTTCTTTTCTGGTCAGGCATTCACTTTCATTCTCCCATGGGATCTCACTTGCCATTTATTCCTGCTCTTCCCAGACTTGATGAGGTTTATCTGTGTTGTCTGGTATCCCCAGTAATGACAGGTCCTGTCTATCAGTTTGCTAATTATCACATAGCTCAGCCACAGTCTTGTGAAATAAACACACTAGTTCAAGTATGTTGATATGTTAAAGAGTAAAGGTAAAATATGTGAGTTGCATACCTAGAAACAGCGGCGGGAATTTATTGTTTCGCTTTTGTTGACATTTATTTTGAGGCATTTGAAAGGGCAGTCTGGTGAGAAGAGAGCAAGTGTTTTGGAGTCAGATATTCATGGACTTGAATTTACTTTTACTCCTTACTAACTAATAGCTATTTAACTCCTGGGAGCCTCAATTCCCTCGTAAAATCAGGATGATAATACTCGTCTCATGTGTGCAGTGACAAGTAAATGGAAAGCATCTTTTACATGATGACTTTCACATGATAGGGGTGTGGATAAATTATGCTTGCAATAGTGTAGTCATAATAACACTTTTAAATTAGTGACTCACTTTCAAGAATGGGGTGTACAAAGGGAAAATTGTAATGTTACAGTGAAGAAACCTAGCAGAAACCTCTTTAACCAAGTGTCTTAGTCTGTTTTCGGTTGCTATAACAGAAAACCTGAAACTGGGTAATTTGTAAAGAACAGAAATTCATTTCCTACAGTTCTGGAGGCTGAGAAGTCCAAGGTTGAGGGGCCACATGTGGTGAGGGCCTTCTTACTGCGTGATGTGGGGGACGTCACATGATGAGACAGCACGAGCATGCCAGCTCAGGTCCCTCTTTCTCTTCTTTATAAAGCCATGAGTCCCATCATGGGGACTCCATCCTGATGACCTTATCTAATCCTAATTATCTCCCGAAAGACCCCACTTCCAAATGCCATCAATATGAATTTGGGGATTAAGTTTCCAATACATGAACTCTAGGGACACATTCAAACCATAGCTCCAAGTGACTGAGGTGAACATCACCAGTGATAAGTCATGTAGAGCTACTGTATTTATATGAGTGTGATGGGAAGGAAACTTCACCTCGTTGCTTTCTTCCCAAAAATTCATATCCTCAGTCTAATCGTGAAAAAACAGACAGATTAAAATTCAGGAACAATCTACAAAATACCTGAGCAGTAATCTTCAAAAAGTGTGAAGGTCATGTAAAACAGGAAAAGACTGGAAACTGTCACAGATCAGAGGAGACTTAAGAAGACACAGCACGTAAGTGCAGCCTGGAACCCCAGATTAGATCTTAGAACAGTAAAAAGGATGCTAGTGGGACACTGGTGAAATTCAAATATAATGTGTTGTTGAATAAATAGTACTGTACTCATATTAGTTTCTGAGTTTTGACAAATGTTAAATGGTTATATAAATTGGTTATATAAAATGATAATGTTAGGGGAAAGTGGGTAAAAGGTATATGGCAACTTGGTGTACTATATTGGAAACTTTTCTGCAAATCCGAAATTATTCCTAAACAAAAAGTTAAAAATTTTTTGTTTACACTGAAAAAGAAAAATCTTTTCAGAGAACAGATCAGTTGTTGCCAGGAGTTGGGCTAGGGGAGCATAAGGAAGTTTTTTGGGATGATGAGACTGTTTTGCATCTTTATTGTGATTACAGTAATATGAATCTATATATGTTTTAAAATGCAGAGACCCCAGCACCAAAAATAGTCAGTTTTACTGTATGTCAATATTTTAAAAAATAAAACAACATAAAAAATGTGAGTGGGAAGAATAAAGTACTTTTATAAAAAAAAAAGCAAAAGAAAAAAATTGTTTATAGACGTTATAAAACTGGAGTCTTCCTTTTTACATATAACACTATCATCAAATCAACAAAACCTTATTAAATATGCTTATTCTTTCATTTAACAAATGTTCATTGAATCCCAAAGATGTGTCAAACGCTGTGCTAAGGCTTGGAGGTAGACAAGAGCTTGAGGTGTTCTAGATGTTAAAAGAAGTCCTTATTCCAAGACAGGCCAACATATACTATAGAAAATTCTGGTGAGGAGTCAGGGCATAGACATGTGGGGAATTAAACGACAGTGGAATATTTTTATGATATCTCAAGATAATATATTAAAGAAAGTGAATTATGATGACATAAGTTCAGAGAAAATTTAAGACATCCTTGCATGAATAAGGAATCTTATGAAGTAGGTACAAAGAACTTGGGAAGAGCTTCCTTGTCTGTGATATGAGACTACATATTTAAGAAAGGAACATTGACATTTAAACATTATAATATTTTTGGCCCTAAAAATTATATTAAAATACTCTATAAGCATATATAATAGTGTTTTACCTATGAGCATTTAGCATAGTAAAACATTATCATAAGGACTTTATGTGTGTTAAGCTACATGATTCTTTTAAGAACTCTGATAGATAGTGTCATTTCCCCTGTTTTATGGATAAAGAAACTGCAT
>NW_012152063.1:3442541-3443707 GCF_000956105.1 Propithecus coquereli
TCTAGAACTCAAAAAAATCAACAAGAAAAAATCAAACAACCCCATCAACAAATGGGCAAGTACAGCAGCTTTTGAAATTTACATTCCACATACACAGAATTTATCAAACCAAACAAGAAAATAAAAGGAAAGCCTACCAGCAGGCAAGGAATAATCAATGAAACTCTTAACCGCAAAGAGGAAGACAGGGGAACTAGAAATGATAAACAAAGAAACTCAAATTCCTTTTAGGAGCTTGTAGCAGAAGCTGGAGGTATCCCCACCCAATCCTCCCAAGGCTCTATCATGTTTAAGCTCCCTGGCCTGGCACTTGCCAGCATAGATCTCACTTTGTCTAAGGGCTTATTGTAGTAATTCAAGCCTATATACAGCAGGCCTAGCCCAGGTGCATGACAGATAGAGTGCCAGATAAGTAATGCCACCATGAAGTAGCCTGCAACCAATGACTGTCAGGAGCTGATGTGTAACTATCCCAGCTTCCCTGCCCCTTGGTTGAGCGAAATCTGAAGCAAGTGTTGTGTGCACTGATGACCAGAGGTCCCCAGAGGGATGAGGCTCCAGTTGTCACCGTGGCAATCTGCCTGCGTTCTTTACTGCTGCATTTCCCTACTCTAGTAGAGTACTCATGTTTTCTAGAATCATCTCCCAAGTAAACCACATGAACTAAAATTTTTTACTTAGTTTGAGTGAACCCAAACTAAGAAAGGACAATTTAGATTTGGAGAACAATAATATATTCCTCAATAGGACATTATTATATGTACAAAAAGTGACATATTTACTTTTCAGGTTGCCCCACAGTCAGTGAGGAAACATTCAGTTATAGTCTGTACATTCTGTTTACAAACATAAGAATTATGTATATATTTAAGAAAGACTTCCACTTAATATGGGTAACATATTACAGTTCCAATGTTTGACCTTTACCTACATGAAAATTTAAACCATCCTGAATGATTCATCTGATTAAAATTCTGGACATCTAAGATGCTATTGTGCTAATGAAAACACAATGTGTGAGTGGTAAACTATTTTAAGGAAATAGGAGATCATTAACTTAATAGTGCTCAATAAAAATCCTCCCTAAACCTCTGTAAATTCATGGGATTGTACTAGTGAGGGTATTAAAGAAGTTAGTCATTGTTACTACCCTCATGGAATATAGA
>NW_012152063.1:3444518-3444891 GCF_000956105.1 Propithecus coquereli
TCTTTATTTACTTGACCCATTATTTACAGCAGATGATGGTGTGATGTCTTAATAAGATGCCCATTACACTCATTCTAGGAGGTTAAATTGAAATGCGTTTTATGTGTAATTATTTCAGGAAAAATGAATTTAGCATCTTATCTTTATTATGATCACATTTGTTATTATAATTATCTTTTATAAATAACACTTTTTGGCTGGATTTTCTTGTGGGCCTGTGCATTTTTAAAAGATCAAGCATTTGACCTGGAATTATCAACTAATCCTTTGTAATAACCGTGATTAAAAATGATGCAAGGATTTATTTCAAACAGAGACTAATATATGGTAGTTCATACTCCTCTTATTAAATTGTCCATATGTTTTACTCAAG
>NW_012152063.1:3444941-3455017 GCF_000956105.1 Propithecus coquereli
AAATACACAACAGTAATATCTGTGGGACGAACATTCTAAGCATAGGGAACAGCGTGTGGAAAAGCTTTGGACTCATTTAGTGTATTCTAGGAATGGAGAAAAGGCTCAGAAAACAGACGCCGACAGCAGCAAATGAGACCAGAGGGACATCAAGGTGTCGAGTCATAGAGAGCCCTGAAGGCCACTGTAAGATCTTTGGATTTTATTTTAAGTGTGATTTTAAGCATGGTATAAAATGATCTTATTTATGTTGTAAAACATTAATAAACAAATTTCTGGTTGCTCTGTGGGGAAGAGCTTGTAGGAGCCAAGGTGGAGCAGGATGATCTGTTAGAGGCTGTCGTATTGTGGTTCAGTTAAGGGATGTCGATGCCTTTACCCTAGGTGACAACAGCAGAGGCGGGGAGAAGTTACCAGATTTGAAAGCAATTTTGAAGGTAGAGTTGACAAGATTCAATTCATTTGACATAGGATAGAAAGAGAAGCCCAAATATAACTCTTCAGGTTTTGGGCCTGAGTTTTTGGATGGTTTTGGTGGTATTTGCTCACATGGTGAACACTGGGTGAAAGGTGTGTTTAGGAATGAAAGCATCTTACTGGGTTTTGGCTGTGTTAGGTGTGAGATGCCAACTATTTATCAATATGGAGATGCTGAGGGGGAAGTGTTTAGGAAAAGAGTTGAAACAGAGATATGAATTTGGGCGTCATCGGCATATAGGTTGTACTTAAAGTTACGGTACTGATGTGCCCACCAGGGCTATGAATGTAGTCTGTGCAGACACGAGGTCTGCGGTCAGAACACTGGGATGCCCCACCACTTAGAGAGTAAAAAGAGAATCTAACAAAAAAAATTGAAGGGGTGGTTAGTGAGTTGAGAGAACAGGAGGATTAGAAGCTAAGGAAAGACAGTGTTTTAGGGAGGTGGAGGTGATCATCTGGGTCAAATGCAGTAAGAATTTACCATTGGGTTTGCATTGTGGAGGTCATTGTGAAATGACTCTCTCTGTCACAGCAATGAGGCTATTCTTTGGCAAATGATAAAAAGAAACCTACACGTTTCTTCCATTAAACCTGTGAATCTCACATGGGGGCAATTTTGCACTCCAGGGGACCTCTGGCAATGTCTGGAGATATTTTGGGCTGTCAGAACAGTGTCAGCAGTGTCAAAGTTGAGAAATCCTACACTAAATCTGTAATTCCCAAACTGTGTGCTTAGGCACCCCAGCGTAGACTCACGGGGTGCTGTGGGATAGTTTAAAGTTTGAATGGACACACAAAGACATCTGTCAAACACTACATGAACTACTAACTCAGGGTAGTTCACAGCTTCAACATTAACTCTCTTTATTTTTTAAAATAATATATGATTGCAAAACTGGGTTTTGGTAGTTTCTGTGATAAAAATCAAGTACTTGGTGAAAATCAGTGTGGAACAGGAAGTGAGGGTGGCACTTTCCAATCTGATTTCAAGGTTTAAAGAAGTTGGTAGTGCCCAGAAAGTGCTAAGTTGTTAGGATATAGAGTTATTAAGTTGTTTGGACATGATAATTCAAGAAACTCAATTGATAGGTATATCTTTTGGCATGGGGGTGTAGTAAGAAAAATACTGATATGTTAAGGGCACCATAAAAGAGAAAGTTTGGAACTACTGTGCTAGGCTTTAAGTTTCTTGGGAATAGGTGCTGTGTATTAGTAGTTTATATCCTCAGCACCCAGCACAGTGCCTGGTCCAAGTGTGAGGTGTAAGATGTCAAACAGACATTCACATAGAGATTGAAGGAAATTTAGTACATTGATTAAATAAAATGACGGGTAAGGAATAAATTAATGAAGAGGCACATGTGCACTGTAGTGTCAAAGTACCGATATGGTAAATAGTGTAATTCTACCTACTGGTTCACTATATCCTACAAGATCCCTAAATATCCCCCTTTTTATATTTGGTACAATAAGATAGGAGAAAAAAATAAAGTTTGGCTTTCTTACTCTTTGGCCTGAGTCTCTAGACTAAAATTTCTTGAGTTTAGTACTTGCAAGTTTACTTCCTCAGATTACATTAATTTTTTTTTTTTTACCAATACAGATTTCTGTTCTTGCTTATATTATGCATATTGACAAAACTGTGATTTTATTCTGCAGGAATATGTGAAATGGAATAATTTGAATATCTCCTAAATTTTTGGCTGCTTTTCTTCCTGCCCCTTTTGCCAAGCACCACATGCCCTTGCCTAATGATTACATAGATGCTGGAAAGAGATGTTCTTTTTAGATTCAGTCATTCTATTTTGTTTTAAGTAAAAAAGAATCTTTTCAGTGTAAGAATATGATTTCAGAATATAAACTTACTTACAGAAACATTCTTGGTGTAGTTGCAAGAAGTTAGCTTTTAGAATGGGGTAAACAGTCCCCTGCATCCCATCCTCACCGGGGGACATCTGGAGCAAAGTGTTTAGCCCTTTTGACTCTTAGTTTTGTCACCTGTAAACTTGGAATAAAAGCTCTCAAAGTTGTTTTGAGGATTAGGCCAGTTAGCTGATGACAAGTACCTACCTGCACAGTGCCTGATACCAAGGAGAGATTCAATAAACTGTAGCTTCTCCTTCTATTTCAACCTGACCCATCCTGAAACCTTCCTTCTCCTTTTTCTCATTCTCTTGGTCTTTTTTTTTTTTAACACTTAGAATGAAGCTTATAGAACATATTACCGTTTTGAAACAGACAAATTTTTAGCTTTATTGATATTTTGCATTGTATAGTGGTATTTTCCCTGTTAAAAATGTAGGATGGTAGCACATCAACAAATGTAAACATATCCATAGACAGTTCCACAGCAGGGACAGAGTTGGAGAATCAGTGAGTCACTGGGGCCTGTGCCAACACCCCTCATCCCTGCCACCTGAGAGTGTTCACAGTGCAACTTCTGTCCATCGTGTTTTCTCTGGCCTTGCTCAGCTGTCATAGCCAGTCCTGAAAAATTTGAGATCATAGGCCCCATGAATAATCATATTGCAAGGTAATCAGTAAGGCTCAATTTCTATAATAGTTCTAACTTCTACTAAATCTTTATACTAGAACTACTAAAATGCAGTCTGCCTGTGAAATCTGGCTGACTTACTTTCTTCAGCATATAAAAGTTATGTTTACACTATACTTTAGTCATTTAAGTGTGCAATAGCATTGTGTCTAAAAAAAGTGTATATCTTAATTAAATATTACTTTAATGCTAAGAAATTCTAACAATCATATAAGCCTTCAGCAAGTCATAATCTTTTTGCTGGTGGAGGATCTTGCCTCGATGTCGATGGCTGCTGACTGATCAGGGTGGTGGTTGCTGAAGGTTGGAGTGGCTGTGGCAATTTCTTAAAATAAGAAAAAAAATGAAGTTTCATGCATATATTGACTCTTCCTTTCATGAAAGATTTTTTTATAGCATGCAATGCTGTTTGAGAGCATTTGACCCACAGTAGAACTTTTTTTTGAAATTGGAGTCAATCCTCTCAAACCCTGCCACTGCTTTATCAACTAAGTTTATGGAATATTATGAATCCTTTGTTGTCATTTCAACAGTGTTCGCAGCATCTTCATCAGGAGTAGATTCCATCTCAAGAAACCACTTTCTTTGCTCATCCATAAGAAGCAACCCCTTATCTGTTCAAGTTTTTCATGAGATTGCAGCAATTCAGTCACATCTGCAAGTAGCACTTACAATTTCCTTCAGGAACTTTTTCTTTGCATTTACAACTTGGCTAACTGTTTGATGCAAGAGGCCTAGGTTTTGGCATGTTGTGGCTTTTGACATGCCTTCCTCACTAAGCTTAATCATGTCTAGCTTTGATTGAAAATGGGAGAAAGTTCCTTTCACTTGAACACTTAGAGGCCATTGTAGGGTTATTGATTTTAGGGTTGATAATTTCAATATTGTTGCGTCTCAGGGAATATGGAGACCTAAGGAAAGGGAGAGAGAAGGGGACACAGCCATCAGTGGAGCAGTCAGAACACTAACAACACTTACCGATTAAGTTCATCATCTTACATAGTTGCAGTTCATGGTGACCAAAACAATTACAGTAGTAATATCACAGATCACACCATAACACAGATAATACTAATTAAAAAGTTTGAAATATTGCTAGAATTACCGAAATGTGACACAGAGACACAAAGTGTGCACATGCTGTTGGAAAACGGTGTCAGTAGACTTCCTGGAAGAAAAGTTGCCACAAACTTACAATATGTAAAAAGCACGATAACTACAGAGTGCAATGAAGTGAAGCACAATAAAACGAGTTATGCCTGTGGTTGTATTTGTTGTGTAATTCTGCGGTCTCCAACTCCCAGGTGGCAGCCCGGTACTGGTCGGTGGCCTGTTAGGAAAACAGGGCCTCCCATCACCACCGGAGCTCCATGCCCCAACCGCCCCACACCGCACCCCCGTCTGTGGAAAAATTGTCTTCTATGAAACCGGTCCCTGGTGCCAAAAAGATTGGGGACCACTGGCACTGTAATTAGCTCTTGGGTTTATTGCTTTAATAAGTGAATATAATGAGTCTATGTGTGTAACCTTGACTATATAAAAAAGCAACACTTTTGCAACTACATTTATGACAATGGACTCATAGCTACAATGTATAAATAACTCTCAAAACTCAACAGTAAAATAACCAAACAGGGCAATAAGAAAATGGACAAAAAAAATTAAAAGACATTTCATCGAGGAGGATATACAAATAGCAGGTAAGCACATGAAATGATGCTGAAACATCCTTAACTATTAGGTAAATGATATTAAGACCACAATGAGATAGCAACGTAATACCTATTAGAACAGCTAAAATTAACACTAGTGACAATATCAAATGCTGGTGAGAATGCAGAGAAATTGGATCATTCATACCTTGGTGGTAGGCATGTAAAATGATACTGCCATTCTGGAAAACAATTTGACTGCTTCTTTAAAAATATTAAAAATATACTTACCATATCAGCAGTTACCATACCAGCAGTTACACTTCTGGGAATTTATCCTATGGAAATTAAAGCTTATATCCACACAAAAACTATACACAGTTGTTCATTGCTGCTTTTATTTGTAATAGCCCCAAAGTAAACATTCACAATGTGCCTTGATAGGTGAATGGCTAAACGAGCAGTGTGGTACATCCATACCATGGAATACTGCACAGTAATAAAAATGAATGAACTGTGGATACAAGAAACAGCCTGGATCAATCCCTAGGGCATTATACTGAGGGAAAAAAGCCAATTTCAAAAGTTCACAGACTATATGATTCCATTTGTGTAACATGTGTCATTGTTAACTTCCTGGTTTTGATATGGCACTATCATTATGTAAGATGTGTAACCGTTGGGGAAAACTAGGTGAAGGTTATACAAGGGTCCCCTCTTTTTTTGTAGCTCTCTGTGTATTTATAATTATTTCAAAATAAAAAGTGTTTTTTAAAGTAATACTTTGCACATGAACACAATTTCTCTTTGGCAAAGGACATTTGGAAGTAAATTGGTAGTGTAGGCATTTCATGTATTCTTGCCAAAATCGTTTGTTTCTACTTTTGTAGGATTTCTTCTTTTTCTCCTCCTCCTCCTCCTCCTCCTCCTCCTCTTTCTTCTTCTCTTTCACGATAGGATTCTGAGATATCTTTCTTTTCTTATTTAGGAATGTGTCCTCACTGGTTCTGGCCTTTCTGACCAATGTCCTCACTTTTTTTTTTACAAGCAGTCTTTTTTACTGTTTCCAACCCAATTTTGGGTAATGTTACTGCGATTATAATTTGGCTGTGTGACTTCTTTGAGAAGTGCTGATCATTTCATAGCTATCTCATTTATCCATTGGTACTCGGCCTTTTTTTTTTTAATAGATTAAAAACTAAAACAGAGTTAGTGATACAAAGCAGGAAGTGAGTGGGTAACAAAACTGAGAACAGCTATTTGCCCTACCAACCTATTCTGTTCTTTTCTATTCCACAGCATTCTATCCCATTTTATTCATTCCATTCTATGTTTTCCTAACTTATATCTATTCCATGCATTCTATTCTATTCCATTCTATTCAGTAAATATTTACTGAGTGTTTTGTGTGTGTCAAGTATTATTCTACATGACTTGGCATGTACCAGTGAAAAAAACAGACAAAAATAGTTGCTTTTCTCAAGCTTACATTCCAAGAGTCAAGAGGGTAGACAGAAATGTAGTAGACAAAATGCATAAGTAAGTTTTATATATTAAAAGTTAGTAGGTGCAATTGAAGAAAGAAAAAGTTAAGCACATGGGAGGTATTGCATGGGGATAGAGGGAAAGTGACAATTTTCGAAAAGGAGTGAGAAACTATATGTAAAGAGATGAGGGATTTCACCATAAATTGATCTGAGAGATGAGTTTTCTGAACACTGTGAAAAGCAAGCCCAAAGGCCACTAGGATGGGAGGTGCCTGGAAAGTTTAAGGAACAGCAGGGAGAAGAGAGTGGCTGGAGCAGAGTGGTGAGTGGAGAGTAAGTGGAGGTGAGGTCAGAGAGGATAAGAAAAGTCTGATCACATAGGGCTTAGTGGGTCTTGGCTTTCACTCTGAGCAAAAGGGCCAGCCACGTCAGGGTTTTCAGCAGAGGATCAGAAGATCAGAATTACCCCTTAGAACCATGACAATCCTGTTGAGAAAGACATTGGCTTATACCACACTGTCAACAGTGGAGATAGAATTATTATTCATATTATTCATACAACTACCGCAACAAAACTCTTCAGGATATTTTGAAGATAGAGCCGACAGGATTTCCTGATGAATTTAATGTAGACTGTGAGAGAATAGAAGGGGTAAAAGATCACTCCAAGATTTTAGGCTTGAGCAGCTGGAAGGATAGAGTTGCCAACAACCAATATGGAGATGATGACATATGGAGCAGGTTTGAGAAGGAAAATCAGTTCTTTTTTTAGATATGGTAACTTCAAAATATCTTCTAGATACACAAGTAGACATTGCTTGTAGGCAGGTGGGTATATGAGTCTGGAGTTCAGAAGAGAGGTCCAGACTAGAGATATATATTTGAGAATTACCAACACGGAGTGATGTTAATCATGAGATTAGATGAGGTCACTAAGTAAATGACGATAGAAAAAGAGGACCAAGGACTACTAAACCCTGGGAAACTCTAGAGTTAGGAACCAGCAAATGGGACCAAGAAGCAACCAGTGAGGTAGAAGAAAACCTAGAGTGTAGTGTCCTCTCAGTCAAGTGAAGAATAAATATCAAAAAGCATCCAATTACAGAAATATATTAAAATATATATATTACAATCAGTGCAAATGGGTATGATGTGATTCAATGTCTTGCTTTACCCCTTGTTTTATTTTTATTTTACGAGTATTTTGAAGCTGAGAAACAAGATTATTTTTTTGTTCAGAATTTATCCTGATAGGAAAACAGTAGTCATTTTTTGTTGTTGCCGCTGCTCAAATTTCAAATAGAATCCATAATGTTTTAAACTGTTTTAACAACTAGGTTTGGTGTTAACAGTTTTTCTGTGCTGATTCTTTATTTACTTGACCCATTATTTACAGCAGATGATGGTGTGATGTCTTAATAAGATGCCCATTACACTCATTCTAGGAGGTTAAATTGAAATACGTTTTATGTGTAATTATTTCAGGAAAAATGAATCTAGCATCCTATCTTTATTATGATCACATTTGTTATTATAATTATCTTTTATAAATAACACTTTTTGGCTGGATTTTCTTGTGGGCCTGTGCATTTTTAAAAGATCAAGCGTTTGACCTGGAATTATCAACTAATCCTTTGTAATAACTGTGATTAAAAATGATGCAAGGATTTATTTCAAACAGAGACTAATATATGGTAGTTCATACTCCTCTTATTAAATTGTCCATATGTTTTACTCAAGGATGTCAAGTTTTTATATGTCAAGTTTATGTAGGATTATAGATGACATAAATTATTAGTAATGCAATATTATGATTTTGGAAAAGTGGCTACATTTTCAAGTTTTCTTTTCTTTTGAGCCGGCAAAATATTTGGAAATTAATTTGTGTGTATTTTATGTGTATTTATATTGTCATTTGCTTATATTCTGCAGTTCAGGCCACCTTCAGGCTTTACAGTACTCACAAATTACTGTAACAAAGTTAAAAAAAAAAACCCAAACTTAAAAAACAACACTACAAGCCTGATGAACTGGACTGCTGAAAAGAACAGAGCTGAATAAACACAAGCTTCCTTTTTTGCACTGACTGTTCCAAACTAAGCAGAAGTTGCTTCTTTATTTCAAGGAAGGAAAATAATGACCTGGTTTTCTTTATTTTTCTGGTGAGCAGTTTAACTGCTACCCCCGTTTGGCATATTCTCCCACTTCTTTTATTGGAATGTGGCTATAACTGTAGGTATGGCATTCTTTACCACAATGTATATTTTCTTTCCTACAGTGTACACTTTGAGCCATATTTACCAATGATGATATTTAGTTTTTCTCTGAGATATTATGTAGAAGCAATTTTTCAGAGAGAAATTCAATAGAACACTGGAGGTACAACCTGTTCCAGGCATTTAAGTGTGTGTATGTGTGTTTGTAGAATTATCGTCAAAGAGAGATTATTCTCCCAGATGGCATTACCTTAATAGAAACTGCTAATATGCACATGCTTGAAAACCATTTCTAATCCAAGTGTACTGGCAGTGTGTTATTTTCAGGAGTAGGTGCATTAACTCTTTGAACCTTTCCTTTTATTATCTTCTACTTTTGTACTGGACCTTTTGACAGATAATAGCTACCCTAAATAAGTTATCCTTTGAGTATTGTGCGTGTGCACCTTTGTATTTGTACTGTGTGTAAACCATTGTGTATTTTGGCATGGCCCAAGTCAGCAGGAAGGCTCCAGGGCTGAGGCTGCTTTCATCCTCTGTTACACCCTCACAACCTTCCTGTTTTACGATAATTCTGAAACCTAATGCTCCTGCTACTTTTAACTCAGAACTGTGTTTATTTGCCTGTGGCCTGTTTTATTGTAAAATAAAAATGTTAAGAACCCTGTGTTTTTAGGGTGCTTCTCCCCTCCATCAAGAACAGTATGGTTGTCTTAAAGGCTAAATGACTGTGTTTTAATGGTGTGTAAAGATTCAGTAAAAAATAAATCATGGCAATTTTGTTTTAAGAAGAAACGTTTAAAGGTAATACATGCTGCAGTCTTCAAAAAGTCCAATCAAACAATTAAGAACAAACTATACTTGTGTGAACTTATCATTTTATTCTGCACTTTCCACAACATGTTAAATGTTAAGCTTCAGAAGGTTATGCTTCAATTCCAGGTGACCATTGAGTCATAATTATTTAAATAAAAGTTTTTTATAGATCTTGAATATCTCTAGGAATTTTTTCCTCCTGTGGCAAGTGATGGAATTAAAGCTCATCTTCTTTCTCAGCCAGTGCGAACGATTAGATAGGTGGCTGCCATTGATTTTATTTTAACGGTGGGCAGCCTACATCCTCTTCATTTCCCGGTAATTCCCTTCATGGTGATGTATGATAAGTAGTGGAGTAAATAATAAGAGATTTGGTGAAGTGCTTTGAATATTTTACTTATTTTTGAAATTTTACTAATTTTCATTTTAATCTACCAAGAGATATTCACTGTAGTTTTACTATATATCCAACATCCATGTGTTTGAAGTGTGATGAGGGTGAAGGATACTTAAAATACCATCTTTGTCCTCAAGAGGTTTACAGTCTGGCTTAGTATTTCTTAAGAAGAGGGTGGGCCACTATTGGTGTTTTAGGTAGGACAATTCTTTTCTTATGTGGGAATATTCCACACATTGTAGGAAGTTGTTTCCCTGGCCCCTGCCCAGTGAATGTTAATAGCACCATTAGTTATTGTGAAAGTCAAAACTGTGTCCATATATTTATTAAATGTCCCTAC
This sequence comes from Propithecus coquereli, assembly GCF_000956105.1. Taxonomy (NCBI): domain Eukaryota; kingdom Metazoa; phylum Chordata; class Mammalia; order Primates; family Indriidae; genus Propithecus; species Propithecus coquereli. The sequence goes on from NW_012152063.1 coordinate 3,454,884, forward strand.
AGAAAGTCCTAGAACACCTTAGAACAGTTGGCAGATCTGAAATATATACTACATGGTTAGGAAGTGATTATAGAACGGTGTTGTTCAAACTATGTTAAAGGAATGATGTGTACCATAAAATCTATGAAAAAACA
>NW_012152063.1:3455812-3473921 GCF_000956105.1 Propithecus coquereli
TGAAATAGGAAGGTAGAGATCTTTTACCCAGAAAAATAATATAGCTACAAAATAATATGAATATATTATCTCATTTTAATACACACACATGTGTATACACATAAAAGATGCAACAGGGTATGTAAGATCTTAACCGTGGTAACCTCTGGGTATTGGGAATTGATGTTCATACTTTCTGATTTTTTTTTCTTATTTCAAAATATTACAGGGGTCCAAATGTTTTTGGTTACATGGATCGCTTTTGTAATGCTTGAGTAAGGGCTGGAAGTGTGCCCATCACCCAGACAGTGTTCATTGCAACTGTTAGGTAGGTTTTAGCCCATATCCTCCTCTCCCCTCCCCCCTGCTTGATTTCCACTGAGTTTTACTTCCCTTGGTGCACATGCGTGCCCATTGGTGACTTCCAATTTAATGGTGAGTACATGTGGTGTTTGTTTTTCCACTCTTTAGATACTTCACTTAGGATAATGGTTTCTAGTTCCATCCTAATTGTTACAAACGTCCTTAATTCATCCTTCTTCATGGCTGAGTAGTATTCCATAGTATACATATACCTCATTTTGTTAATCTACTCATGACTTGATGGACGCTTGGGTTGATTCCACATCTTTACAATTGTGAATTGTACTGCAATAAACATTTGAGTGCAGGTATCTTTTTTGACAAAATGACTTCTTTTCCATTGGGTAAATTCTGAGTAGTAGGATTGCTGGATCAAATGGTAGGTCTAATTTTAGTTCTCTAAGGAATATACATACTGTTTTCCATAGAGGTTCTACTAATTTGCAGGCCCACCAGCAGTGCTCACCAACAGTGTATAAGTGTTCTTTTTTCTCTGTGTCCATGCCAGCATCTATTGTTTTTGAACTTTTTAATAAAAGCCATTCTAACTGGGGTAAAGTGATATCTCATTGTGGTTTTAATTTGCGTTTCCTTGATGATTAGTGATGTTGAACATTTTTTCATATGTTTGTTGGTCGTTTGTCTATCTTCTCTTGAAAAGCTTATGTTTATGTCTTCTGCCCACTTTTTAATGGGGTTATTTGTCTTTTTTCCTGCTGATTTGCTTGAGTTCTTTGTAGATTCTGGTTATGAGCCCTTTATCAGATGTCTAGTTTGTGAATATTTTCTCGCATTTTGTAGGTTGTCTCTTTGTTGTGTTGATTATTTCCTTATTTGTGCAGAAGCTTTATAATTTAGTCAAGTCCCCTTTATTTATTTTTGTTGTTGCTGTGATTGCCATTGAGTCTTCTTCATAAATTCTTTGCCTAGGCCGATATCTAGAAGAGTTTTTTCAACATTTTCTTATAGCATTCTTACGGATTCATGCTTTACATTTAAGTATTTTATCCATCTTGAATTGATTTTTGTGAGTGGTGAGAGAAATGGATCCTGTTTCATTCTTCTGTGGTGGCTATCCAGTTTTCCCAGCACCATTTTACTGAATAGAGCTTCTTTCCCCCAGTGTATAATATTGTCTTCTTTGTCAAAGATCAGTCGGCTGTATATGGATGGTTTTATACCTGGGTTCTCTGTTCTGTTTCTTTGGTCTATGCCTCTATTTATGTGCCAATATCATGCTGTTTTGGTTAGTATATCCTTGTGATATAGTTTTGAAGTCTGATAATGTGATGCCTCCAGATTTGTTCTTTTTGCTTAAGATTGCTTTGTGTATTCAGCCTCTTTTCTGGTTGCAAATGAAGCATAGATCTATTTTTTCTAGATCTGTGAAGTATGACTTTGGTAACTTCATGGGGATTGAATTTAGTCTGTAAATCACTTGGGGTAATGTGGACATTTTAATAATGTTGATTCTGCCAATCAATGGGCATGATATATTTTTCCATTTGTTTGTGTCATATGAGATTTCTTTCCTCAGTGTTTTATGGTTCTCTTTGTAGAGATCTTTCACCTCCCTGGTTAAGTATATTCCTAGGTATTTTATTTTCCTTGTAGCTATTGTGAATGGTATTGGGTCCTTGATTTGGCTCTCAGCTTGAATGTTATTGGTGTATAGGAATGCTACTAATTTGTGTACATTGATTTTGTAACTTGAGACTTTGCTGAATTTATTTATCGATTCCAAGAGTCTCTTGGTGGAGTCTTTGGGGTTTTCTAAATATAAGATCATATCATCAGCAAAAAGCTATAATTTGGCCTCCTCTTTCCTGATTTGGATACCCTTTTTTTCTTTCCCTTGACAGATTGCTACAGCTAGGACTTCCAGCACTATGTTGAATAGAAGTGGTGACAGTGGGCACCCTTATCTTATTCTAGTTCTTAGGGGTAATGCTTTCAACTTTTCCCCATTCAGTATGATGTTAGTTGTTGATTTTTCATATTTGGCTTCTATAATTTTGAAATATGCCTGGTTTGTTGACGGTTTTTATCATGAAAGGGTGCTGAATTTTGTCAGATGATATTTCTGTATCTATTGAGATGATCATATGGTCTTTGTTTTTATTTCTCTTTATGTGGTGAATCACATTTATTGACTTATGTACGTTGAACCATCCTTGCATCCCTGGAAAGAAGCCCACTTGTTCTTGGTGGATTATTTTTTTGATGTGCTGCTAAATTCGGTTTGCTAGTATTTTATTGAGGATTTTTGCATCTCTCTTTGTAAGGGATATTGGTCTGTTGTTTTCTTTTTTTGTTGTGTCCTTTCCTAGCTTTGGTATCAAGGTGATACTGGCTTCATAGAATGAGTTAGGGAGGAGTCCCTCCTTCTTGATGTTATGGAATAATTTCTACAGTATGGATATCAGCTCTTCTTTGTAGGTCTGGTAAAATTCGACTGTGAATCTGTCTGGTCTGGGGCTTTTTTTTGATTGGAAGCCTTTTTATTACTGCTTCAATCTCACTCATTACTGGTCTGTGCAAGAGTTCTGTTTCTTCATGATTGAGTCTTGGGAGGCTGTGTGTTTCCAGGAATTTGTCCATTTCCTCTACATTTTTGAGTTTATGTGTGTAGAGATTTTTCATAGTATCCACAGGTAATGGTTTGTATTTCTGTGGTATCAGTTGTAATATCTCCTTTTTCATTTCTGATTGAGCTCATTTGAAGCATTCCTCTTCTATTCCTGGTTAATCTAGCAAGAGGTCTATCAGTTTTGTGTATCTTGTCAAAGACCAGCGTTTTGTTTCATTGATCCTTTATATTGTTTTTTGTTTTCCATTTCATTTGGTTCTGCTTGGACCTTAGTTATTTCTTTTCTTCTGTTGGCTTTGGGTTTGGTTTGCTCTTCCTTTTCTAGTTCCTTGAAGCATGTCATTAGGTTGTTGATTTGTGATCTTTCTGTGTTTTTGATGTAGGCATTTAAGACTATGAATTTTCCCCTAAGGAATGCTTTTGCTTTGTCCCAAAAACTTTGATAGCCTGTGTCCCCTTTTTCATTCAGCTCAAAGAATTTTTTTTCCATCTTAATTTTATTCTTGACCCAATAATTGTTCAGCAGCAGGTTGTGTAATTTCCATGCCTTTGTGTAGAACTGAGTGTTCTCTTAGAGTTGATTTCTAGTTTTATTCCACTGTGTTAGGTGTGTAAATATTTAGGATTATTATGTCTTTTCGTGGAATTTCTCCCTTTATCATTATATAATGACCACCTTTTTCTTTTTTTACTAATATTGGTTTAAAGTCAATTTTATCTGATATGAGAAGGGCTACATCTACATTTTTTGGTTTCCATTTGCTTGGAATATTTTTTTCCATCCCTTCACCTTGAGCCTGAATGAGTTCTTGTGGGTTAGATGCATTTCCTGGAGACAGCAGATACTTGGATTGTATTTTTTCATCCATTCAGCCAGCCTGTGTCTCTTGAGTGGGACATTGAGACCATTCACATTGATTGACAGGATCGGTATGTGTGATGCAGTTCTATTCATCCTGTTGGGTAGTACCTTATTGCTTTGTTTTACCTGTTGTGATATTGTTTTATATGAGCTCTCAGCTTTAGCTTTTGGGTGGTTTTGCACGGGTGGGTGTCTATCGTGCTGTCCCACATATAATGCGGTTCTCAGTATTTCCTGCAGGGCAGGTGTAGCTTGACAAATTTGCTCAGTCTTTGCTTGTCTGGAAAAGTCTTTATTTTTACTTCATATATGAAACTTAGTTTTGCAGGGTACAAACTTTCTGATTATTATTTGTATTTTCCAACTTTCTACAATACTCATTACACAGGTGTAATAACAAATAGTATTTAAAAGAAAGAAGGAATGGAAAACAATTTAGATATCCATCATAATGTATGTTTAATTAATTATTATAGGTCTATATTCTAGGTTATTTCATTACATTCAAACATAGCATTTGTAAGAAATTTTAATAACATTGTAAAATGTTTGTATTGTAATATTCAGTGAAAAGAGCAAGATGAAAAACTTTTTACATAGGTTGTTCTCATTAAGTGTATACTCCAAAATTAGATCTCACAAGTATTGTTTCTAAGTGGTAAAATCCTGGGCTTTTCTTTTTATTTTCTTGAATTTTTTCTCTATAATGAATATATTGTTGCACTTTAATTGGAAAAAACATATAGCATCAAAATTCTATTAGAGGAGCTCCAGTATATGTTTTTAGAATTTGAGGTTATTGTTGCAGGCAGTTCAAAAATGTTGTAGCTGCAAATCATGGCTGTTTTTAAATGAAAGTGCCACTTCATACTAGAAATACATTTTGGGAGGGGATTATATTATGTCTTCCTTAAAGATAGAGTAAGAAGCTATAAACTTCTTGCAGATAGAAATGGTTACAAGGATTTCTGTAAATTCTACATAAAGGTAGACTTCATGTTCCTTAATAATACTTTTTATTAAATTATTTAATCACTCCTATATTTAACAATTATCCATTGAGCATGGGCTTGAGTGCTAAGGATGCAGAAATATGAAATGTAGTAGAAGACAATACCTAAAATGGATGCTTCTCTTAGTTTTGGGCAACAATTAGAAGGAAGTTAAATTCTGTTATGATAGTAATATCGTATATGATCAAAAATACAAATTATCTTTATTATCTAAGTAATATTTATTGAATTTTCAGATGTTCTCTCAGCTCTTTAATTAAGTTTCCTAATTGCTGTCTCAATCCAGTGTTGAAGTCAGCAGCCAAATGCCACATATGGAAAAAATGTTCCTCTGGAAGTAAAGTGAATATTTTAAAATTTACTGTCACTTATCTTAATATTTAACTCAATAAAACTTCTGTTTCTTAGTGTTTCCTCACACATTTTCATGTGTCTGTTAAATTGTTGGTAATGCTACATAATTCCAAAGAAAACTAAATGTATTCAACATAATTTAGAATGGTTTTAGGGGCAATGTGTAATCATTCTATGGAGTAATTAAGTAAATCTAATGAGTACTGTTTGATTTCTTATTGGTTTAACCAGTCATTTTATTTGCTTCTTATATGGCAAGTTCAGAAAGCTATTACTATTAATATTTATTGAGAGGGTTTCTGAATATCTTTTAATGAGAAAACTACCTGGCTAGCTTATTAGGGAATCAACAAATTCAAGAATTTTTAAAAGATATCATTAACATTTTAGTTTTAAATTAAAAGAGAAGATTCTGTGCTCAAATTCCCAGCTACTGTAGGAATAGAATGTTTGTGGTTATTTTGAAAGCCAAAAAGAATTATTTTGGATTCCTGATATTTCAACATTCTAGATCTATTCTCCATGTGACATTGACTTAAAATTTAAAAAGCAGATGTAGGTCAAAGGAGATTCTGCAAACACATTCAATGTTTTATCCTGGGGCTTTGACAACTTTAAAGCAATGATGAGTTTGTTTTTTTTTTCTAAATATTAAAGCTTAGCCCTTTTGTTATACTTTAAAATCACCTCTTCCTAAATATTCTTTATTACAAATAAAAATAAAAATATAATTCTAATGCTTGTACTTCATTTTAGTGATGGTATCTGTTTTATCTGTAATACACAGAAATAGAAAAGCAGTTCATGAAAGATAAACATCATGAAGCATACACAGAAATTTAACAGGGATTTCTTCTAGGAGTAATGTTGGGAGATAAGAAGTGAGAAAGGGAGATTTTGACTTTCTACTTTATCTCCTGTACTCTTAAAATGTTTGCCATGAACATACTGTTATTTTTATAATTTAAACGAAAAACATAAAATTTTATTTATTTACACACAAATTGCAGTTTTATATTAGGCTTTTGGCATATTAGGGGCTTAATAAATATTTAATTGAATTTCAACATTTACTTACGTTTATTTTTATTTTTACAAGTAAGTCTACCAGCTGCTGAACTTGAAAGAATCTAACATTTAAAACTTTTTAACAATATATGAGACCTAGAATAAACAAGCATAAACACTTTAAACATTTTAAAAGCTGTTTAAAGAACATTCTTATATTTGTTAGACTTTGGTCCCCAAATAAAGAAAGCATTGCTTTTCATTAAAAAAGGCCTCCCAAACAAGACAGAGCTAATAAACCAAAATTACTGGATGCAATTTTTTCCATGTAGAACTTCATATAACCAGTCATCTTTTCTGACCAATCATTATTAATGGCTATTCTTTTCACGTTTTATATATTTCGTTTTCAGAAATTCAGAAAACGCACTCACTCTTCCTAACACTAAAAATAAATAAACATAACAATTTATTCCTAAATATGGTATATTTCTCTTATTGATGACTCTTTCATAGTCTGTGATAAGTGAAGGAACTGTAGGTAAGAAGAGACAAGAATGATGTCTGAAGGCCTTTGTTGCCAAGGTCATCGAAAAGCTATATAGCTGGGTTCGTTTCAAGACTGCATTTCAGGACCAGTCCAGAAAATCTATATACCATACTCTACAGATGCAGAAACTGAGGCTGTGCTTTGCCTTGCTCACTAACGCTTGGTTCTGATAATGCCAAGATGATACATAGATTTAGTCCTTCTTTCTGCTAATTTGTTTCTCACAACTATCATAACTTTTATACTAACTATTTGGGTTTTGTAGGGTACCAACAGAAAACCGGCTTTCTCCTTTGCCCATTCAAACTAGTACTGAAAGAGAAGTCTGAGCCACCACTAGGGATGAACTGTAGGCCCCATGACTGTTCTGGTCACATTCAGATAATCCAAAGTCCTCCAGGCACTTTAGCCTTCAGTGGTCTCAGTTGACTAATTATCAATGTAACAATCAAATTTCATTCAAAGTACAAGTTTCTCTGCTTCCCTAGCTCAGGCTAGCTGCATAGATAAGCCTAAAGTAGAAAAGAAAGGCAGGGTCAGCTTCGCTGTTTGTCCAGCTTTGTCTTCTACCCTTCCTCTGCCAGCTTGATAAAGGTGGTGACATTGGCAAGTGGGAGGACAGGTAAGAAGGCAGGGAAAGGCCTTCCATATTGGTAGAGCTGACATCCCTGCTTTGGACCCGTGAGTAAAGCTGGCTCTTTTTCTTGTGGGTGCTTATTAGGCTTCACTTACCCACAGTTCCCTGAACTAAGTGAGGCACGCCCCAACTGTCCAGTTGCAACTCCTTCAGCCTTTGGGCATTAGCCTGTCATCTCGGGAACATTCCTGCCAAAGTCTTCTCGCCCAACAAGGGTGCCCCCAGGGGCAGATTCTAAGACAGTCCCAGGCCACTAGTCTCCTGGCCTGGACCAGGCCCACACAGTGCACACATGCCTTAGATCTGCTTGTTTGGGCCATCTTTGCCCAAGTGAGTTCAATTACCTTCTCATCCTTGGCTTTTACACTTTAGATTTCTCAGGTTTGCATCAGAGACCAGTCCACTATATCTCCTAAACATTGGGAAACATACCAGTCTCTCTAAACATATTCTTTGAAGTCCTTCTCACTAATCTTAAGGTGAGGGACAAGCTAGCCTCACAACATCACTCAGGAGGAGGGGGTGAGGATGTGTAACATATGGATGACTCTCAAGAAATTCTGCATCTCTTTTCTCCAACTCCTTGGCCAGTTTTGCAAGCAGGCCTTTTATACCTTGGAGTGTTGGGTTCTCCTGCTGGTTTTCAATTATTCCTTTCCCATCCTGCATAGGTGGTCTGGAATGTGGGGGTAGTTGACACTTACTTTCCCGGGGCCTGAGCCAAAATGAAAACACCTATTTATTAACAGCTTTGGGACTATAAGGTTTTCAACCTTTTCTGTAGTCTATGAGATACTTTTTACACTCAAATATCACATTCTAAGGTCGTTTTAAAAACATTTGTGTGTTAGAAGCAGAAGTGCTGGCTGCACTACCTAAATATAAGTTTATATACTAAACATGAGCCAAGGTGACCCAACTTTTCAATTCTTCCTATGTTTGTTCTAATTGATTACTCATTCATTTGAATAGATAATACATACCATGATATGAAATCTAAAATATGTAAAAGACTATCTAATGACAAGTCTTTCTTCTGCTCTAATATCTCAGTCACTCTGTTCTCTTTCCAAGAGGCAAATATTTTATTAGTTATTTTTAAGATTCTTTTTTCAAGCATTTCTGGAAATCTCAAGGATCATGTGGAGAATATAAAAAATAATTTCCTAATGGGGTTCAGACTGATCTGACTTAATGTTATTTATGTTACCTGTCAGCAGAGAGATGTTGGGCATGGAATAGAACTGTGCTAAACCTTGGTATTCCATCTATAAAATGGAAATCATAATATTAAGGACCTCACATAATTGTGAGAATTAACTGAGAAAAATAGGTTTAAAGGGATTGGTACAGTTTCTGCTACAGAATATACATTCATAAGTATTAAGTCCCAAGCTCTTTATCCTATAATATTAGTGTCTGCTTTCTCCCCACACTGCACACTAGCCATGCTGTCACCAACACCCTCTGTGTGCCTCTGGACAATTGCTTGGTTTCCTGCATATACTCAGCTCCAAAACCTTGCTGTGTGAAGTGCACCATGGTGCCCTGTGCCCATGTCTGCCATAGCACTTCCTCACTGCAGTGTAGCTGAATATTTGTTTTCTCCACAACTTAGTGCCTTGTTCAATGTTTTGTCACTCAACATAGTGATTGGCACCTAGTAAACACTATGTATTTGTTGAACCAGTGAGCGCACAAATTAAGCAATGTCACTGAAGGCCTGTTCTGTTTTGATGGAAGGGAAATGGAGAGAGGTGAAATATATCAATGCCATGGGAATTGTGGGATCATGGGACTGACTCCCCTAGAGTCAGAGAGGGGGCATTAGCTGGACGGGGAGAAAGGGGGTGTTAAGCAGAAGGCAAGAGGCAAAGGTGGAAGGCCACGGAAGTCAGATTACACATTTAGAAGTTTTGCTTGGACCTGACTTTGTCCTACTCTCTACAGGCATTAGAAAATGACTATTTAGTTAAGAAACTGAACCACCTGGGTCCCTGTTTACTGTATCAGTCAGCCCCAGAAAGCTTAAAGTGTCAGGAGCTAAAAAGGAACAAGAAAATTAATCACTTTTCTCTCTCACTTTAAAATTCGGTTGCTTCGATTAAAAGGATGGAGTCAGTTATTTGCAGTGCCATTTGAAGGTGATGCTTTCACCTGTACTTCTCCAAACGAAGCTGGTAACAGAGTGTATTGAATTTAAAATATAACCTTAACAGCTCAAGTGAGAACACTAATACAGTATTGACAGCTTTCACTGAGCATACTTCAGAATTTCTAAAGGAAATATACCAGTTTCCAAGTGATTATCTCCGATTCTGAAATGAAGAAGTATTTTGTTCTATACAGTAACCTTTTAATATTCCTAGATCTCCATATATTTAAACAATTTAATTAGATTATTTTAACTGCTTTATTGAGATAACATAAAATTCACCATTTAGAGTGTACAATTTAGTGTTTTTTAGTATATTTACATGGTTGTACAACTATCACCACAATCTAATATAAGAATACTTTTGGCCCCTTAAAAGAAAGCCCATATTCGTTAGCAATCAATTTTTATTTCCCCTTCCCCTCCTCCCAGCCATAAGCCATCACTAATCTACTTTTATTTGTCTCTATGTATTTGCCTATTCTGAACATTTGGTGTCAATGGAATCATACAATGTGTGGTCTTTTGTGACTGGCTTCCTTCACTCAGCGTAATGTTTTTGAGGTTCTTCTGTGTTGGAGCATGTATCTTAGTACTTCATTTATTTTTATCATTGCTGAATAATGTTTCATTGTATGGATATATGACAATTTCTTTATCCATGTATCTATCAGTTGATAGATATTGGGGTTGTTCCACATTTTGGCTATTAGGAACAGTACTTACATGAATACCTTTATTAACAACTTTTTGTGTGGATGTCTTTTCATTTCTCTTGTATATATCTGGGACTGAGGTGGCTGGATCCATTAGTGCTTGTCAACATTTGTTGTAATCTATCTTTCTGATTATAGTGATTCTTGTGTGTGTGAAGTGGTAGCTCATTGTAGTTTTGATTCACATTGCCCTGAAGACTAACAATGTTGGGTATGTTTTCAAGTCCTTACCGGTCATTTGTGTATCTTCTTTGGAGAAGTATCTTATCAAGTTTTTTGCCTATTTTTTAAATTGATTTATTTGTATTTTTGTTGTTGAGATATAAGATTTTATTTTATATGCCCTGGATATTAGAGGGATATGTGATTAGCAATTATTTTTTCCTTTCTGTAGATTGATGATGTCATTTTCAGCAAAACAATTTAATTTCGATGTCCATTTTTCTATTTTTCTTTTGTTGCTTGTGCTTTTGGTTTGGTTACCTAATAAACCATTACCTAATCCAAGGTCACAAAGATTGGCTCCTGTATTTTCTTCTAAGATTTTATAGTTTTAGCTATTAACATTTTGGTATATGATCCATTTTGAGTTATTTTTGTGCATATGGGCTTATCTAGTTGTCCCAACACCATTTGTTAAAAGATTATTCTTTCCCCATTGAATTAATACTCTTGTCTAAAATCAATTGACCATAAATATAAAAATTATTTCTGGACTCTATATTCTATTCCATTGATCTATACATCTGTCTTTATGCCAGTAATTCTTTATCTTCATTATTATAACTTTGCAATACGTTTTGAGGTTGGCAAATATGAGTCCCCTATATTGTTCTTCCTTTTTAAGGTTATTTTGGATATTCTGGGTCCCTTCTACTTCCTTATGAACTTTAATATCAGTATGTCAGTTTCTGGGAAAAGGAGAAGGAATTTTGATAGGGAGTACATTGAATTTGTAGATCAATTTGGAAAGTATTGCTGTCTTAATAATATTAAATATTTTATCTGTGAACATGGAGTGTATCTCCATTTATTTAGATCTGCTTCAGTTTCTTTCTATAACGTTTGCACTTCTTTTGTTAAATTCATGCCTAAGAATTTTATTCTTTTTGATGTAGGTCACATTTTATTGACTTGATATTTAGTTTGATTGTATTTACTTATCAAAAGTTTCCAAGAACTTCTAAATATATTATAATGTAGTATTGTACAGTTAGAAAACTTTTGTGATGACTAAGAAAATAGTTTACTGACATTTATTAGCTCTCATTTTTGCTCTCAAATGATTTTGGCTTTTTAAGAAAAAAATGTTACTTTTGCCCTCTGATTTTAAAATTAATAAAAAAATCAATGTAGTCATAACAGTGCTATCATGATATGATTTTTAAAAAGGATTCCTGTTTGATTCATCCAATTGGTCTTCAAATCCTGCTCATTATACTTTGAAAATGTCTCTCAAATTCGTCATTTCTTTCTATTCTGTTTGGCCGCCCTAATTATTGAATGGTTATGTTCTTGTTATCTTCTTTTGTGCTGTTGTTAGCTTATTTTAGTTGTTTCTCCGTCCTCTAGCCTCTAATATCTTTTGCTCAGAAGCCTTTCTTTTAACTTCTGTGATTACACAGTGTATTTAAGGTGCTTAGTAAAGTATCCTTCATGGGGAAAACTCTCAAAAAATGACACTTATCACCATCCCTAATTGTCGATTCAAAACTTCGGTATAGCCTTTATCATGCTCTATATCTTTTGTATGTTTTCTTACCATCTTTTTGCTCAGAATAGCCCCCACCCCTACCTCCTGTAAGATTATAAGTTTTTTGAGAGCAATGACTATCCTCCTCATCTCTCTATTTTCAGAGCCTGCATAATTTAGAAACAATAAAACTCAGTAAAGTTACAACCATGAGTAAAGTTACAACCATGAGTAACTGAGTAAAGTTACCCCCCATATAACTGAAAAAAATTGTCCATGATTATAAATTAATCTGTCCTGCTTTTATGTCTGTCAAATTATGGATAGTACTAACTTGGTAAGGGCTAAATGAGAAATTACAATTTTTTCAAGTTTAAGGTAATCATTTTTTTGACCTGCTTATTCCCATTAAACTTCCAAATAGTTTTTAAATGAAAATTTGTATTTCTGGCTTTATTTAACAATTTGGTTTTATCTAGTCTATTTGCATACTGAAGGGAAGCTGACCTATAGCAATCTAAGCTAAGTAAAAAATAAGTGCCCAATTCTAATATACAAAAACAAAATAGAAGGTATCAATTTATTTTTTTTTGCATTCTGAATAATAATTATCTACACTAGAATATTTATATTTCTTTCAATTATCTTGTACCACATGCTTCTGATGGTCATTTGGTCTTTATTCCTATTTCTTTTAGATAAGGTACTACTTTTGTACTAACATTTTATCAATAGAATTTATTGAAATACTATTCAAAGTATTCACAATTTTAATTTTATACCTTTTTTTCTGCAAGATTCAGCAAGCGCCCTTCTCGGAATGTTATTTTAAGCTTATCTTTGGGCTCCTACTATTTCCTGTACTTCACGTTATCATTTTAAACTAGAAAATCCATGAATATAAGGGCCATATCTTAGTTTCTTTTGTATCTCAAATGCCTAGACCAACCAGCATTAAATAAATATGTTTTTTTTAAGTATCCCATGGTTTGTTTATCTCATAATTTAAAATCAAGAATCCAAATATTTTTCAAAGGCAGGAGAATTTCTGAGAGTAATTTTTTTTTAGCGTCTTAATATCCAAACTCCAATTGCTCACAAGATTACTTAATCAGCACCATATCAGAGCCAGCTTGCTGTGTTTACCATTGTTAGTTGGGCCAGCATATGTCCAAAACAGTTGGAATGAGAAAAACAGCATTGACTTCAAGCCAAATTAGAGGGGGAAGGGGAAAGAGTTCTTTAGCTATTGAACAGGATTAAATACTTTGCATAGTACAGAGGACTTCTGTAGGAAAATAAAAAAAGAGGAGGATTCTTTCAGCCTAAAAACAAAAAAGGGTACATTTTGAAATATCCAAATGCACTGAGATAATGAAAGTCAATTGGTGATGTTGCTTTAATTTTATTTATGTAAGCTTTTGCAAGTAATGTAATCTTTTTAAGCTAACAACAAAAAAAAGAAGAATTCTAAGATATGTATAATGTGGATAATTTTTTTTTTTCACTTTTACCCTCGCAACTTTAATTGGTTTTATTGTTTCTAATTCTGGGCAGTTTTCTGTTTCTTTATTAAGCAATGTGGGAGCTGTTGAATAATCATCGCATTTCATAGGATAAGAATAATATTTCAGATTTTTCTCAAACTGTATATTGTATTGCTCCATAGTAAAAACTTTTTAAGTGAGGAAAATGTCTATTCTTACTTTTCTAAGTAACAAATTACAAACAGCAGATATTTTTGTGCATTATCCCTTAAGAAGCCACTCTTGTGGGAAAACAATGTGTTTTCATTGAAAGAGAAAATGGAAAGTAATGTTTTGCTGTTTATAATGGTAGGTTTGAGGAGAAATTTCCAAATACCACAATCAAGGAATAAACCAATTTTGACCATAATTGAGTTTTGTATCTCAGGAAAAGCCTGCCCTAGGGTAATTTTTAATTAGATAAAGCTTTTCTTTAGGAGGTCCTGCTTTCAATTCTCTGTCATTTCTTGTTTGGTGGGGGTCCCTCTCTTACTTCCTAGGCCCCCTCCTTTTCTTTATGATCAGAACCTGTTCTGCTGGTTATTGATTTACCCAAATAGGTCAATGAAAGCCAATGGCAATTGCCTCTCTCATGAGATATGCTTTCTGCTAAAGAATAAAAAATAACATCACACACATAAAGAACACATAATTTCGAGGTAGGGAGGGAATAGCATTAGTACTAGAGAAAGCCTTGAGAATCCTTACTTCAGCTTCTCTTATTTGTTTTATACATGAGAAACTCAATGCCTTTAGAAGTGGAATAATCAAGATGAGAACTGGTGATTACTCAGTGTTCTTTCTCCTATGTTCTGTTTCTACACGTTGGCAAGATATTGGGCATTAGCGATTGAGGGAATAGATTGATAGATAGGTTCATTTACTGATTATTTATTCTCTCCCAGGCTTGAGAGAATCAAGACAGACAGATTTGGTTTTAGCAATATGGATGTTACAAATAAGTTTGGTGAAAGCATGTTCAGATCAGCCTATAAGGTGGAAACTAGGTTTTTACACTGGGACCTGGAAGTGAGAGTGGACGGAGGAAGGAGGTACCCTGTATTCAGAGTCAAACCATCCCTCAGGTCCTGAGGCTTGGTTATTAGGTCAAGTGTATTAGGGCTGGCTTCCTCTTTGCTGAAGAAGAGATTTTCTTAGGAGGTGCCTTAGTCATTTATGCAAATGGACATCTGCTGTGCCAGCCCCACCTGCTCTCTCCAGACGTGCCCAGAAGTTTTCTGAACCTTGGCTTCGACTCTATCCTGCAGCATGCCAAATTTACCTTTGGGGTAATAAACCCAAGTGAACTGCCTACATAAATCTAACGGAGACATGCCTAATGTAGCAGGTTGAATTTCTGTATTAAACTAAGGAATCACATGGGATTCTACCTCCATACTTCTTCTGGGCCTCGGCAAGGTGAGGAAACCTGAATAACCCCTAGAGAAGTGCATTTTTCTTAGGATAGAGAAAAATTGCATCTATTTTTTGTTCTCTCATTTCTTTTGTTTAATCTTGGTAACATTTATTTTATTTTTTTAACTTCAAGAATTACAAATTCTACAGCCGGGCGCGGTGGCTCACGCCTGTAATCCTAGCTCTCTGGGAGGCCGAGGCGGGCGAATTGTTTGAGCTCAGGAGTTCAAAACCAGCCTGAGCAAGAGCGAGACCCCGTCTCTACTAAAAATAGAAAGAAATTAATTGGACAACTAAAAATATATAGAAAAAATTAGCCGGGCATGGTGGCGCATGCCTGTAGTCCCAGCTACTTGGGAGGCTGAGGCAGTAGGATCGCTTGAGCCCAGGAGTTTGAGGTTGCTGTGAGCTAGGATGATGCCACAGCACTCTAGAAAAAAAAAAAAAAAGAATTACAAATTCTAAACCACTCATTTAAAGCATTTTTTAAAACCTAGAACTTAAAATTTTGTGTAACAAATGAGTTCTCAATATTCTACTGGTCTGATCTAAGGTATATTATGAATTCTGTGGAAAATAAATAGAAGCCCTTGGATTCAGAATGGCTTTGCTAAGCTCTATGATTAGCAGTGTATTTCCTGTGATCTTGGGTTACATTAATTTAAAACTGCATTAATATCTGGAAGAACATTGGGTAACTATCTCTTTTCCATAAGTTTTGGGTTTTTTTTTTTTTTAAACAATGCTTAACTACCGGGACTATTTTGTTTGAGGCACCAAATTTCTTTAGTGGTTTGGCTACAGATCTATCACTAGGATGTAATAGCCAACCTTGTAGTATTATTATTGCTGCTTTGAGGTATGTAAGATGTTTCTTTAAAACCTCAAGGTTTTAAAATATCAGTATAAATGAAATCAACCCACACGTTATTAACAGAAATGTAAATGTCAAATGAACACAATATCCTTTAATTTCCAAACATTCCTTTGTTAAACTCATTTAAATGTTGATTTCTGTAAGATATACTGGCCTTTTTAGTTTATATATATAGTACATATATATTTGTAATCTTGTGAATTATATAGCAACTGCTGCACAGATTGGAATAGTCTTTTGCTGTATTTTATTAAAAGAAATTTCAATTGAACAAGTATTTTTTATATACTTAGCATTTTGCAGGGTATATTATCTCTGCCTCATGAAAAAGAGATAAATTAGGAGGAGAGCCCACCTGAAACCTAATCTGGGAATATTACAGTGTCTTTCATGTAACACCATTCTAAATTAACATTTACCATGTTGTTATAATAAATAAGCAAGATAAAAAGTAGCAATTAAAAATAATATTGTGTACTTGACATTGGCAGAGTACTGTCTAGTGCCCATTGTCCTTATCTGTAAAATGGGAATAATAATCTGCTGTATCCCATGAGACAATCTATGCAAAAGCCATAGCTAGTGCTTAGCACATGTTATTCATTTAAAAATGCCATTGTGCTTATTTATATTTTTGTTTTCCAGTTAACTGCTTAATGTGAAGTACAGGAAGTAAAGTCTGAAATTAATACACAGCCGGGCATAGTGGCTCCTGCCTGTAGTCCCAGCCGCTTGGGAGGATAAGGCAGGAAGATGCCTTGAGCTCAGAAGATTGAGGCTGCAGTGAGCTATGCTCATGCCACTGCACTCCAGCCTAGGCAACAGAGCGAGACTCTGTCTCTAAAAAAATAAAAAGAAATTAATACATCAATCTAACAAAATACTTAGAGCTTCTTTTATGTGGTGTTCTCCTTGTCAGCATATTCTGTTTTCTAATTATGTTTTATTTTAGATGAAATAAACTATGATAATTTTTAACCTTCTCCATTAAACCATTAGGGTAGAGAGGTAGCTTGGAAATTTGATTATCACAGGGAACTTCCACCATGTGAGAATAAAATCTGGCCATAGATTCTCTACAGCAGAGGTTGGCAAGAAGGGGCGGATAATAAATATTTTAGACTTTGCAGGCTGTGCTGTCTCTGTGGCACGCAACTCTGTGTAGTGCAAAAGCAGCTGTGTTCCAATAAAACTCTATTTATAAGTGAACACTGAAATTTGAATTTCATATAATTTTCGCATCACAGAGTTTTTTTTTTTTCCTTTTTTTCAACTATTAAAAAATGTAAAAATTATTCTTAGGTCACAGGCCATAAAAAAACCAGGGGCAGGCTAGATTTGACCTGTGAGTCATAGTTTGCTAAACCCTGCTCTGCATAGTTCTGTTCATTTTTAATACTTTTGATAATTTCTTACACTTTTTTTTGTTTGTACTAAGAGATCTGACTTCAAATTAAAGATTGATCATCTCAAAGCTGTGCTTAAAATATTGAGAAGCATTCTGTAATGCTGACAGTTCTCTCAATACAGGCTAGTTCTATAAACAGACACTATGAGTTCTGCCAGAAATAGAAATTTTAATGACAATCTAATTAAATAGACGCCATAGAAAAAAATTAATACCTTTTCTTTTGCTAATATTATAGATGTATTTAATCAATGCACACATATATATTTATTTTTATATATGTAAAAATTAATTTTTCCAACAGCTTCAAGCTCTTCTTTGGGGTGAGTCCTTCTGTTTATCTGATAAGTTGTGTCTTAGTGGCCAGTGATTGTCTTACATAATGCATAGGGAATCGTAAACCCAAACAAAAAAAAAACCCACTGAAGTAAGAAAGAAATGAACTACAACAGTCTATCCTGTCAGATCTTTTCTCTCACTGTCAAAAACAGATGCTTATTACTTTTTGTTAACTACTTTCTTCAATTAAAAAGATAATCTAAAAATTTATGAACAATACACCCAAACCTCATTAACACTGTTTATAGTTAATTATGATTCAGCATCTCTACCTCTGATATAATCCAATGGGATTTAGTTAATCAAGTACCAAAGACAACTTAGGTAGTTTTTACCTATGTGTCAATAGATTCACATACTGGAGAATAAGGCCATAGTGGATTTAATTTAAAAAAAATAGAAAGAAAGAAAGTTGTCTATACTCAATATAATTTTTTTTATAGCTAAAAGGGTAAAATACCAAATCTGGAATTCCTAAGTACAGAATTGTTTCTTAAAAAGAGCATTGAAAAGCACATGGTTAAGAAAGATGCTTTGGACTCACCTGAAAATATACAAATGTGTCAAAACATGCAGAAATATATTCAGTTACACATCTCTCTATGGAATATATTGGCAATTAC
>NW_012152063.1:3473971-3485665 GCF_000956105.1 Propithecus coquereli
AGTTGTCTATACTCAACATAATTTTTTTTATAGCTAAAAGGGTAAAATACCAAATCTGGAATTCCTAAGTACAGAATTGTTTCTTAAAAAGAACATTGAAAAGCACATGGTTAAGAAAGATGCTTTGGACTCACCTGAAAATATACAAGTGTGTCAAAACATGCAGAAATATATTCAGTTACACATCTCTCTATGGAATATATTGGCAATTACAAACAAATGTTTTTCTTCACCTTTAAAAATAAAAACATGTAATATTATTTTAACAAAAACTTTTTAGTCTCATTTATATCAAGGCATACTCCAAAGTGAACTGTGTGGAAATAAAATGGAATGTCTATTTTGGAGAACTCAAGAAGAATCAGAATGTAGTGGTTTAGATCATGGACTCCGGAGCTGGATTGTGTGTGTGTTAATTCTTCTTGTACCTCTCAGTGGCTGTGTGACCTTGGCCAAGTTCCTGTGTGGCCTCCATTTTCCTGATTTGCAAATGAGAATTGTAATCACATCTAATCAATGGGTTACTAAATAGTACAACCTCATAATGTTGTAAAGAAGAACCAATGAATTAACAGTTACTTTATAAAACATACTTTATTTGGCACATAAGTGTTGTGTTAGTATTGTTTCCATTGTCTCCAGGCTGACCAATATTATGCTATTACTCTTTGTCCTTACCCAAGTTTGGAAAGCCAAGCTTGAAATCAGTATATATAAGGAAGTCACATTTTATTAGAATGCTCTAATCCTGAAAACTCACATATTTTAAAACTCACATATCCAAAGTGCTTCCTGACAAAGGATAGTGGGTATTTCTTTTTACAAGCAAAAGTGGTGCCACCATGTGGCAATATCATAAATATAGCTACCAATCCATTTGGCTTGGTGAGGTTTAAAATTATTCAACATTAGATGAATTTTTATGTTTTAACATTTACATTTTACCTAAATCTCATGTACAAAGTGTAACTTTTTTATTTTCTATTCAAAATCTTCAAATTTTCACAATTCCAGTAAGAATGAATTGTTCTTTGAAAAAGCTGTCATATGATTTGCCCCTGATTTGAATTTAGCAAAATAAACAAAGAAATAATGCCCTTAGAGCAGTGATTTTCAAACTGAGTTCCATGGAGCCTGGATTCCCAGGGGAAAGGAGCAGGGAAGGAAGTTAACGGGTGGGACATTGGTTCCTCCTCCTACCTCACAAAACATTTGCACTCATGCTGGTTTTATATGTTGGGACTATTCATAAGATTTTATTTGAAGAAAATGTCCAGCCTTTTAAAGAAATGTTTTTGTTTTTTAAAAGCCCGGACAATCCTATATTAGAAGGTTTTAGTGGGACTTTAAAAGACGTTTTTTTTGGTAATAAAGATTTCCTCAGAATGTAGGGAACAGCTGAATTCTGGAGAAAAAGTAAAATGTATTTTAAAAGTCCTATTCCCATTCTGCAGGACTGAAAGATTAGAGAGGAGAAAAGGAAAAGACATGGTCTGAATTGCAGAGGAAAAGAAGAGAGGTGTCATGCACGGCATTTTGGCTTTTTCCCCCTACTTTTCCTGCACATTTTAGTATGTGTTGTTGTCTTAAATAGTAAGCATTGAGATTTTCAGAAAATGTTGAACTATTTTATACTGGTTAAAGGTAATTGTTTCTTGCTGGCAGGACACAGGAACTGATAAAACTATAAAAACCTTTTTTTTTTCCTATAAAAATAGTGCATGGTTATGTGCTTTAGCAAATGAAGGTTCCTGATAGAATAGTGGGTGCACATTATTTGAAAAAGTTTATTTGCTGAGTAAGCAAGTGTAATTTGTTGAAAAAGAAAGTCATTTATTCAACAATATTTATTAAACTTACACTACATGCCACATGATATATATACTAGGTTCTGAGATTACTGGGGAATCCCTGCCTCAAATATTAAGATTTTCACAATGAGAGGGAAATTTTGTTAGTCATTTGCAAAAAGTAATAGTTTAGTATTTGTGTGTTACCTAGAAGAAAATTCAAGTTGTAGAAAAAAATATGGGGAAGTTTAACAGTTTGCTCACCTTCATTATAATTCCTTTTTGAAGTCAATTTACATCCCAGATGAGGAGTGGTATATACGGCTAAATAAATAACTCTTTTAGCTTAATACCTATATTGTCTATTTTAAAACGTCAAAATTTCTCATCTACTCAAGGTTTCATTTACAGGTACTTTTATATCAGATTGAATTCTTATCTCAAATTACAAAATAATACAGATTACAAACTAATAATGGGTTCTTAGCTCCTGTTACCTTGAAATCCCGTAAACTAGCTTGATTTTGTTTCCATAGTGCAAGGAACTCAATGAAGCTTTTACTCAGTTCTTAAATAGTATAGAACTAGCAAACATTGCAGTACTTTAGAACTAAGTGGGCATTACAAATTAGTTGGCAATTCATGTTTGTGTTATGGTTTGTTATGACTGCTTAATTCAAAAGCATATTTGCAGACAGGGAGTTTGAATTAAGTAAATCAAAATAGTAAAGGCTTTGATTAAAAAGTTAGCTTGCTTTAACTTAAATGTTGATATTTCAAGGCCTACTGATATTTTAGTCATTTGTGGTTATTTTTGTTTCCTGTTCAGACCTCTGGGAAATAAGAGAATAGTAAATCAAAGCCCAGATTACTTTTTGCATGTATTTTCTTTTCATTTATGCCATGTAATGTGCACTTTAAGAAACTAAAGACATATATAACTTGAACAGAATCACTTTGAGGGAGAATTGTGCTTCTGGATTAATAAATTTAAAGAATTCTTGTTATAAAAATTATTCTTTTCTTGTTTGATTATTTAACAATTGTTTTTATTCCATGATAGTGCTATTGTAAATATTAATAGTGGAAAACCAGCTAAGGATATTCGCATTACTAAAGTGAAATTTTGGCAGTATTGTTATCAAACTGAGGCAATATTACTTGTTTTTACATTTCCTATTTTTGATGTTAAGCACATTCAAACATTAAATTACTTTTCTGGAAAACAATGTGCCTTCCAAGACTACACATTTTAATGAAGAGCCTTCAATAAAAAGCATTTTAGCATTTTAAAAAAATGTATTAGTTGCTTTAGTTAAAATGTCAAAGAATTTTGATTAAATAGCTTTAAGAGGATTTACCTCTTATATTTACATTTATTAATTTAATTCTTCACCTCTGTGAAAAACAATATTTACAGATGTGAAAAAGAGTTCTGGTCTAATTTTCTAATAATATAACATGAGGTATTCAATCATGAATTAGGCATTATTGTTTAGATAATTTAGGATGGGGCCTATACTTCGTGATCCCTACTGAGGCAAACAGCATAAATGAGTAAGTTTTATTCTCCTGAGTGTTCTGTTACTCCACTTCGATGGTGATGGTTGTCACATGTCAGAGCATTGAATTTTCAGAAATACAATTAAGTCTAGGAAATACAGAATGACACCTTGGGTGGAAAAACTGTTGAGATTATTTTCAAATACTTCATCACTATTGCCAAAAACTCATTCTTTTAATAACTTAAGCAGTTAAGTAGTATATATCTGGCATTCAAATAGTCAAAAAGCCCAATAAGTAATTGCTTTAGGATTTTAATTGCGTATGTGTATATGTGAACATATACATGCAAATGTGCATGCGTTTCTAATTTTATTCCCATAATATTTGTGTGACTACATCCATTCATTCATTCATTCATTCCAGGTATGCACTGAGGCCTTACTATGTTTTCATGTGGTACTAAGCACTAAACACATAGTCCCTGCCCTCATGGGGTTTAGAATAGTAGTAAAGATAGACAAACAAATGTTATAAAAAGAATTGTAAAATTTAATCAGAAAATTTAATAAGAGTCAGAAAGACATTCTACGTAAGTCACGTTTTAGCTAAGATATGAAGGATAAGTAAGAATCAGTCTAGAAAAATGGGTCAGGATTGGAGGAAAGGTTTTAGGAAGAGAGAACACATATGGAGAATCTCTAAGACTTAGGAGGGCATGGCATGTTTAACAGAAAGAAGATCAGTGTGGCTTGAGTGAAGGGAGGTTAGGTGGTATTGAGGCTGGAAACACAGGCAGAAAGAATACCATGGAGAAACAGGCCAGCCATATTAAAGATTGAAGGTTCACTGATGGGTGTTAGCCAGGGAGGTGTCAGAGGAGTGCTTTAGTAAAACAGGCAGTGGTGGTAGAGAGAGCTTTATGGCTTCAAAAAATATTTAAGAGAAGAAAAGATCATTCCTGTCAATTGGATATAGATAATAAAAGAGAGAGAGAGGAGTCAACAATCAATTCCATGTTTCTCTTCTGGCTGCAATAATTGAGACCAGGGTACTGGGGGAAGAACAGTATGAGACAGCTAGATGAAGACTGCATAGTAGCTGTACATGCGGGTCACATGTTTGGAATAGATGTTTAGGCTGGAGATGGAACTGTCACCACATAGGACAAGAATACAATTACGGGAATGGAAGAGATTGCCTTAGA
Organism: Propithecus coquereli; assembly: GCF_000956105.1. Lineage (NCBI taxonomy): Eukaryota > Metazoa > Chordata > Mammalia > Primates > Indriidae > Propithecus > Propithecus coquereli. The sequence continues at coordinate 3,478,472 of NW_012152063.1, forward strand.
GAGTCTTGGAGAGAATTAGAAAAGAGCCCATGAGGGTTTCCCCAGGAGCAATGACATCATTGCCCTCACTGCATCATGTGTTCTGCATTGATTTATTGCTTGGTCTTCTGCATCAGAATATGAGTTTCTTGAAGGCAGAGATGGTGTTTACTTGTCTTGTTGACTAAAGACTGTTTTGAGATTTAAACCTAAGGAGTGAAACTATTAGAATTCTAGAGGAGGATGTTGGAAATACTCTTCTAGACATTGGCCTAGGCAAAGAATTTATGAAGAAGACCCCAAAGGCAATCACAGCAACAACTAAAATAAATAAATGGGACCTGATCAAATTAAAAAGCTTCTGCACAGCCAAAGAAACGGTCACAAGAGCAAACAGACAACCTACAGAATGGGAGAAAATTTTTGCATGCTACAAATCCGATAAAGGGTTGATAACCAGAATCTACTTAGAACTCGGGAAAATCAACAAGAAAAAATCAAACGACCCTATCAAAAAGTGGGCAAAGGACATGAACAGAAACTTTTCAAAAGAAGACAGAATAATGGCCAAAAAACATATGAAAAAATGCTCAACATCTCTAATCATCATGGAAATGCAAATTAAAACCACAATGAGATATCACTTATCTCCAGTGAGACTGGCCTTTATCAAAAAGTCCCAAAACAATAAATGTTGGCGTGGATGTGGAGAGATAGGAACACTCATGCACTGTTGGTGGGATTGTAAACTAGTGCAACCTCTGTGGAAAGCAATATGGAGATATCTTAAAGAGATACAAGTAGAAGTACCATTCGATCCAGCAATCCCATTACTGGGCATCTACCCAAAAGACCAAATGATACTGTATAAGAAAGACACCTGCACCCGAATGTTTATAGTGGCACAATTCACAATTGCAAAGATGTGGAAACAACCCAAGTGTCCATCAATACATGAGTGGATTAATAAAATGTGGTATATGTATACCATGGAGTACTATTCAGCTTTAAGAAACAATGGTGATATAGCACCTCTTATATACTCCTGGAAAGCACTGGAACACATTCTACTAAGCGAGATATCCCAAGAATGGAAAGACAAGCACCACATGTACTCACCATCAAACTGGTATTAACTGATCAACACATAAATGCACATATAAGAATAACATCTATTGGATGTTGGGCAGGGCGGAGGGAGGAGGGGGGAGGAGGGGACGGGTATTTTCATACACAAAGAGTGCAATGCGCACCACCCGAAGAATGGACATATTTGAAACTCGGACTTGGAAGCGGGGGGGCAAGGGCAACATACGTAACCTAAACATCTGTACCCCCATAAAATGCTGAAATAAAAAAAAAAAAAGACTGTTTTGGCATTTAACAGGGCTTATAAATATTTGCTGAATCAGGGAGTGAATAAAAAAATGACATGTCAAGCTCATGATATTATAAAAGCAATGACTTCAGTGTTATTTTAGGTGTACACAGCCCTAAACAGTCCTGGATATTTTCTTTAGATAGTATTATATTAATATAATACTTAAGAACCAATGCTGCAGTGTAGTTATTGAGGCAGAGGACTAGAGGAACAAGAGACAAACAGGCATCAGGCATGACCCCCTTTCCTTTGTTATGCTGTGATATAACCAACATAATATAAAGAATAAAAATGTAAATAAAATTACAAATTTGTATTTGTTTAATTCCAAATCAGTGTTGAAAGGATGGGTGGGAGGTGATAGCAGGATTTCAGAGAAGGGAAATATCAATGTGGCTTAAACTAATTTTCATGGAGTTGAAGGAAGAAAAAGACTTAAGGTCTTCTACTTATTTCCCAAAGCCTATGGATTCTACCTGAAAAAGTTTCTCCTGTTTATTACCCTTACAATTTCTCCCACATCCACTGTTTTAATTTATTATTCTGACAGAGAACTAGGAAAAATAGAGAACCAGAGGGAGGGGGAGAAGGAGGGAAGAGAGAGAAGAAAAAAGTGAGAAAGGTCAAGAGAGAAGGGAGGAGAGAAGAGAGAGATTTAGAGAGACAGATGCTCTTTTTCTCCACTCTCACTCCAAGCTTTTTACTCCTACTAGACATAAACCATTCCTTCATGCCTTTCTTCTACTTTACAACATCTGATGTCAATTAGTGATCACAAAATAAGATAAGGGAAACTTATTTCACTTATTTACTCCTCATAACTAGGTAGGTCAGATTTTGTAAGGGAATAAACCAAGGGGTTTACCTTGGTAATACCTTGTCTCTCTGCACTCTGATGCCAGTGACCATGGCTTCTTCCACAATGCTTGTTTTGTGAAACAACCATTCTCCTGCCTACCTTTCTGACCTTCTATACCACCTGTGCCTAATAGCGTCCAGTCACTCCAAGCCATCTGCACTTTCCTTTTCTTTTCCTGTTACTGTGTATATCCTCTTCTTCTGCCATGACTCACATCTTTGCGTTTTTAATGGCAGAGAGAGAGTCAGGCAAACGTGCTTTGTGAAGCCTTTTCTGACTCCATCTGGAATAATCAGTGGCTTTTCCTTTTTAAGTTCATCTGTAACAAATAACCTAGTACATTACTTTGCAGCTGTGTGCCTATCTCATTCCTTTCTCCTACCAACAGAACTTGACCACTCTGGCCTGCTCTGCCCAGCCCCATAGTATATGTACTTTATTGTGAGCTCCAGCAAGCAGGGACCACATCATACTTCTCATTTTTTATCCCTGTTTTTTTTTTAGTATTAGTAATAGTATATGCTCAAAAAAATGTTTGTTGAATTACATTGGTAAGGAAGGAAGACATGTGCAAGAGATATAGTGCAAAAGGCATTGAAGGAGACTGTGGAAATTAATTTTTTTTAAAAAAAGGAGAATACGGTTTAGCTTCCTAGAGAGGTAGCATGAGATAAGCCTAGAGAAGTGGGGTGAAGGCAACTGTGATGAATTTTGTTGGGGCAAACAGTATCTTAGGAATCGCAGTCCGTAAGTCATAACGTGGATAGGAAGAAAGAGACTGAAAAAAAGGGACTTGTTTAAAAAAACCTTTGCAGGTGCCCTCCCGCTCCTACCCCACTCGCAGACCCTTGGGAGCCAGTGCTGGAGATCCCTTTCCCAGAGTGCTCTGCGCGGGCAAGATCGGCCTCTGGGACCGCGGGTATCACAGAGTGAGAGAAGAATGGGCTGCTTCTGGGCGGTAGTGCCGCTCTGATTCATTGTCCTCTTCTCCACCCAGTGAAGTCAAACAAGTGCCTTGGCCTGGCATCCGCGATGACCCCTCACACACGGCGGCCTGGTGGAAGGAAAGCGCCTAGCGGTGGTGATCAGATTCCCTTTGGTGCATTCTGGGCCCTGTAACAGGAAAGAATCTGTTTTCCGTTTTTTGGGCTCCGTCCTCAGTAGCTTTGCTTTGTAGACAAGCCCCAGAGGCCCCATCTCCTCCTCAGAGGTCCAGTCCTTCATCTTCAAATCTCAGGATAGCTAGGAGGGGTGGCTCCAAAGCCAAATTCATTATCAGAGGGAAATGAAAATGGGTATGGAAGATCGAGTCTGGCTCCTTCCGGACATTCATGACACGAGGAACGTGACCAATGGCAAGGAAGTGGCGGTGAAGCTAGAAGTCTAGAATCTCAGAAAGCTAGGTATTTCTCATTGCTGTACCAGAGCGGATTCTTTAAGATTCTTCAGAGTAGGGTTGATAGTTCACACGTGAGGTAGTATAGTTAGGACAGAGACCACAGTGTGCTACTCATGGATCTCCAGTCCTCCAGATCTCCAGTTTGTTTCAAGAAGGTTTACAACAAAAACTGTACTTAGCTGACCAGATGAGCAGTAGAATTGCATATGTACATACAAAGAGTTTGATTCACAGAGTTTAAACCAGATGACTTCCTAATTGGTATTGGGTGTCACAATAATACATTATTCCTTATTGATTTTGGTTTGGCCAAAAAGTACAGAAACAACAAGAGAAGGCAGCACATACCGTAAAGAAGATGATAATCTCTCTGGCACTACCTGATAAGCTAGCATCTTGGTATTGATCAGAGTTTCAGAGATGACATGGTGTCAACAAGATGCATGTTACTTTACCTTAATAGAACCAGCCTGCCTTGGCAAAGGCTAAAATCTGCAACAAAGAAACAAACATGAAAAGGTTAATGATAGAAGATGTCTATTCCTGTTGAAGTTTAGTAAAAGGGGTTTCCTGCAGAATTTGCTACGTATTTAAACTATTGTTATGGACCACACTTTGAGGAAGCCCTGATTATGTGTATCTGAGACAGCTATTCCATAATCTTTTCTGGACCCTGAACTTCTGATATTAATTATATATTTGATTGGCAATGTTAAAGCAGAAAAAAAGTACAGTAGGCAGCCTCTACCAGTGGACAGAGTCAATAGGACCCAAATCTCACAGGTTTGTATGCATGAAAGAAGGAACGAAGTAGCAGAATAGATGATGAGAGCAACCTCCCCAAATCTAGAAATTTTAGTGCATATGTCCACTTGCCAGTGGTTGTGAACACCATTTCCTTGGTATTAAGAACTTAAGTACAAATTGGCTCTGGGCAGCATTGTTGCTAATGTATCCGAAGTTGTGCCCTCTGTAATTATGAATATTAACTGAGATCGTTAAGCATGGTTCCAATTTTTATAGCACCTTTTCAAGTGGAAAAGTTAAATAATTGACACATACAAATTGGTAGTGATATTGTGCCCGTGCCAATTTTTTTGTGAAAGCCAATATTTTGAACTCTACTTCTTTCAGAACAGCATGAACAGTCTTCAGCCATAGTGATAGGTGTACATGGACAAAATTGTCCATTCTTAAAATTTTTTCATCCATGGGGTTTGCAAATTGTTCACTTAAAACATTCTTAAAATGCATGGCTTCGTATTTGTAAGCCAGCCGATAATGTAGCAACCAAAGAGTCCTGTTTCTGAACACATGAAAATCCTACTTGCTTACCTGTGCTATGAATAATGGCATCTAAAGTGAAGAATTAAGAAACACTACATGGCTACTAGATTATTCTTAGTGCTCTGAATTAACTCTTTAACAGCTTTGGAATTAAAAACATCCTTTCACAGAATTTAATTAAAACTAAACATGTATGTATATTGCTTAAATAAATGTGATTATTGTAAACACCTATATGATCTGGGATTTTGTTTTTATTTTGAAATGGGACCTTTTTCAATTATAAGTTCATTAAAAACTAAACTTTCTAAAAAAACATTGCATGAATTCATAAGCATTAAACACAAGATGGAGTAACTATCGAAGAACAAATAAAGAGACTGAAGAAAGAATGGACTTTGTAAAGTGATAATTAAAACAAGTTAATATGTATGAGGAAATGTTTTGACTGGATATTTGGTATGTAATAATAAAATAATAATAATATAAATATAACATACATGTTCCATATATTTGCAATCTAAGACAAACAGCGTGAGTCCAAATAAAGCTAGCTGTGTCATGGTTCTTTCTCATGTGTGCCATGAAGTCTTGAGAGCTGTTAAAAAAACATGATTCATTTATAACTAATACTAATATTTGCTGTCATCAATTTCCTTCTAACATATGCATCACTGGCCACCTGTTCTAAGTAATTTGTGAGGAATTTGCATGTTCCCAGACAAGCATGTTCTTAGACAAGGGATATTGTGAACAGAGATGAATCCATTTACCCATTGTTAAAACTAGTAGTTTTTCCTTGTAAATTGATTATTTCTAATTATAATATGGCAGATCTGGAAAATGCCCTTTCTTTCACATTCTGTGATATGAAAGTGTCTGTAACTTGTTGAAACTCGGCTCTGGTATTTTGTTACTATTATTTCTCCTGGGGAGGCTTATTAGCCTGTCAAAAAGATGTAAGAAAAATCCAACATTCCTTTTGGAATACGATGAGCCTTTGTCACCCACAAAGCAATTAATGTTAAAAATAGAAAGAATGGCTATGATATGATTATGATTAGGCAGAGATGAGCTATTGTCCAAGTAGCAGAAACTAATCTAGCAGGCCAAAGATGACCTACACAGAACCATCAGTGTGCTGATTGCCATTTCTCTCTGAGTCTGATGAAATATTCATGCCTTTGCTCTCCTCTCTGCAAGCACTATTGATTTCTTGTATAAACGCTGCTATATTTAGTCTAGACAAATGGAATGTGGATTGCTGCTGAATAAATTGGATGAAAGACTGGGATCTTGCCTGCCACTTTCTCTCAGTCTTGGGCAATTATTTATAATCAAGAGCAGTTTTTGTAAGTTGAGGGTGATTTTTCACAATTTAGTGATTAGTCTCTGAACAAAGGCAAGCAGTTAGACACAATCATTTCTGTTGGGATAGCAGGTTAAGAAGTCAAATTACCCTTTGAGGTTTACAATAACTGTTTCAGAGGACTTTCCTCCCCCTTATCTTTTCTTTTTTTAATTTTTAGGGGTTTGATGTTTGTAGTTTATGGATAACAAAAATGCCAGCAAGAAGAGACCCCAGGGTCTCTTGAATTTTTACATTTTGTCTTTATAGGGTTAAATTCTGACCTTTTGTTTATTGGGATTTCCATGTAAAAACTGAAGGCTATAGTTTGGCCTTTTTAATGTAAAAATGAAATATACCATTAGCAGCCGTTGCTTTTCATTGGAATTATGCCAACTCTTTAAGTTAATGCTGAAACTTTCATGTTACTCCAGAGCCTTGATGGAAGGTTCTACATTGAGCACTGCAACTAAGAGACCTCATGGGCAGTCACCCTCATTAGCTTCTAAACTGGTCACAATTAATTTCTTTCCATTAACAAATGTCATATTTTAGAAGTAACTGTCTACCAAACTATAGTTGATTAATAAATCATTTTCCCATTTTCATTAAAGTGACACATAAAGTACCATCTTTGAAAACTTTTGACTGATATGTTGAAAAATAACCCGTGTTAGCAACCCAAGATTGATACCAGTCTACATGCACAAGCACATACACATGGACATACAATTCAAATGGCAAGCAAGAATATTTAATGTTTTAGTATTTGAAGTCTTAATATTTACAGGCAGGATTTCTGTTAGATTTTCTTAAATCACTGCAAATAGCTCTTAAATCCACATGGAATATAAACTTTGTAGTTTCCAACCTGGAATCTGCAAATTTAAGTTAGTTACATATAGTAGTAGTCAGAGCACTAGATGAATTTGGAAAAATAC
>NW_012152063.1:3486990-3491174 GCF_000956105.1 Propithecus coquereli
AAGCTTTCCTGCTGCTTCTTGTGGGTAAAAGTCATACACAAAATATTTATCAACCAGTTTGATATGGACACTTACCAATCAGAATGGACACCAGCCATAAATATCTGGATATCTACCCTGTCTGGGAGCTTTGCTGCTTAAACTACTCTTTTAGAAAGCAGCATTTTCATCTGCTAGGAGTTGTGCTAAGCATTTTACATACGTTATCTAATGTAATTTTTATAAACGTAAATATTATTATCTATAGTTATTCTCATATCATCAACTCTTTCATCCTCCAGTGGTTTGATTAAATACTTGTTTTAAGTTTCCTCATATTTTTCCACCTTGCTTATTTTAGGAATGAGGTAACTGAGATACAGATTATTACTATTTAAAAACCAGCACTTAGAAACTTGGCTACTTTCACTCCTTGACGTTTGGATCTGGCACCATGGCTGTGGTTAATCACCATTTCCCACATTTTAGCATGCAGTTTTGTATTCTGTCTTTGCTAGGTGCAATCGCCCTGAAAATATATTATATAATAATCCTTACTTTTTAAGCTTGAATGTATCTTTTGATTCTGATAACAAAGAAAAATGTTCATAAGTGCACAAATTTAATTGTGGTAGAAGTTCTCTCTTATTACATGACATCTTTCCCTCAATATAGCTGTATTTTTTTGTCCTAAGTTGAGTTGATTTTTGTTAGTGGTTCAGTAGTATAAATTTTATGAATGACTTTGATACTAGCGAACAATTGAAGTCATCTCTTTGAAAAAGAGAATCGTAGAAGATTCATGGCAAGAGTACAAATTACTGAGTAAAAATTAGCATATATACCTAAACATCTATACCCCCATAATATGCTGAAATAAAAAAAAAATTAGCATATATAGCCCATTTATCAAAACTGATATGTAAATTATCTATCATCATTGTAAGGAAATGACTAGAATCATTGACATAAAGTTCATTGTACAAGGAATAATTTCTTTTATTTTTTTTTGTTTGTTTCCAAATCAGTGTGCTAATTTCCAATCCTTTATCACTCTATTCTACCTTCCCCATCTTTTTTCCTGGTTCTTTAGTGGATGTGAAGTCAGAGGTTCCTGTGGGCCTGGAGCCCATCTCGCCTTTAGACCTAAGGACAGACCTCAGGATGATGATGCCCGTGGTAGATCCTGTCGTCCGTGAGAAGCAACTGCAGCAGGAGTTACTTCTCATCCAGCAGCAGCAACAAATCCAGAAGCAGCTTCTGATAGCAGAGTTTCAGAAACAGCATGAGAACCTGACACGGCAGCACCAGGCTCAGCTTCAGGAGCACATCAAGGTAGCAAATGTTTCTTTGTCACTGACCTTACTCAGGGTCTGCACATGGTGGGCATAAGAGATGCCCATGGGGACACTGAGGGAGTTCCACTGTGATTAAGACATGGATATATGGCTTAAAGGAAATTGTGATTGTACTTCGGGTAAGTACTTGTTAAAAACCTGCTTTGCTTCTTAGAGGGGCCTCTACCACTTCTTTATCCTCTACCTTACGGAGTCAATAGTAGGGAACAGTAACTTCCCACCCTTGTTTTAGATTGTCTTCTACATGATTTTATTCATTTGCCCCATCTTCTCTCCACTAAGAAGAACCACAAGCCTGGAAAGACCCATTTTATATTTCTGAAAAAACTACATATGCTATATACCAGAAAGGATAAAATAAGTCATCTTATGTGAAGAGAGTGCCTTTTTTAAAACAAAAACTTTGGTCTATAAGTAGATGTTCTGAATATGTCATATCTTCCTTATAGAAAAGATCACATGGTATATAAATTTAAAATAATAGCATAATAAAAAGCTCAAGGGAGTTATATAGGGAAAAACTGGTGCAAATATTTTTATAGACTGTAGATAAGAATTTATGGAAAGAATTTTGGGAGTAGTTGACAATTTAAGACTCAAGTTGTTTAAATTATCATAGGATAAATATATCCATATCCCAGATTTTTTTTAACAATGGCCTATTTTATTATCAGATTATTTTAGGTGTGCTCTACGTTTTTATCTTTTCTTTTGAGATAAATGTTAGCTTTATTTGTAAAAATGCCTTCCAACTTTTTGATAAAGACATTTGAAAACAAGGCTAGTTTAGTCTACATAGATATTTAATTTGGATTTATTATGACAGTAAAATAAAAGCAGCAAATATTTATAATAAAAAATTTATTTTTTATCTAACTCCTTTAAAGATGATTTCAACATATGCTAATTTATTAACATAATAAACTTTATATTATATCATATTTTATTATATTTAGGCACTTAATCTATTACTTGCATATCAAGTACAACAAGCACATTGATGTGGGATTAATATAGATAACTAATCTACGTTAATATTACCATGTCTGACAAGGCTATTTTGTTCCCTATATTCCTTGTTTCACAAGCTATTTCCTTAGCCTGGAAGGCCTAAATCATCTTATTTTTCTAAAAAGCTTCTTTTACACTTGATATAAAATATAATTTTTTTCTTTCACTAGTGAACTTTACCAAAGGAACTCTTGCATATTATTGATCTATAAGATTCCTTAAAAATAAGGGTGAGGATTTTCTTTTGGGTCCCATATGGAATCATTAGCTCATGGCTATATTCTGAAATATGAGTAAACTTTACTTAGTTTATAAAGCTTATTTCTGAATGAATACTGAAGCATTATTTCAATTTGAAATATGAAACAATAATAGGAACACTGACGTCTAGATTTCTTTCTTCAGTCCTTCCAGGCATGTTAGCATGGCAAAGATAAATGAGCAAGATTTACATTCTTCACCATACTTTAAGATCTAAGGAACTATGTAGTTCATATTGCTGCCCTATGTGAGTTATGTTGCCCTGAATACAGGCCAGTACTGATAAGTTACTGCTTTAGATACTTCTTTTCATTTATATTTGATGCCTTTGGTAGCCATAAAATCAATGTAAATTTTTTAGTAAGTAATTTATTGTTTAATTTTACTCAGAAGTTAATAGCAGCAAGTAGATAATTAATTGTTCCTTTGGTACAAGCAAAATGATAGGGCTTTATTGACATTATGAAAGAGTTAAAAGGAAAATTTCACTTTTAAAATGATTTTCCAAAGTCATAAGTTGTTTTTTCAGAAACTGAAGACATAATTAAAATTTTGTTTCAAAGTTAGGGAGTTTTGTGCTTTTTAAAAACTTTTATTTTGTTACGTTTTTTGCAAGTAAGGCTAAAAGTTGATGCTTTTAACATTCATTTAGATTTTATTTTATAAGGAGGACATAGTACATGATGCTTTAATTATATTAGCTTTTTGAATCTTTGGCTTCTGTAATAATCAACATTTGTTGAGTTAGGTACTGTTATCCCATTTTTTTCACCAAGTAATCTGTGGTAGAGAGAAATAACGTAACTTTCCCAAGCCTACACTGTCAGTAAGTGGTTGCTCCAAGATTTACAGTCTTGCCTGGTCTGCCTCCAAAGCTCCTAAGTCACCCTGCCTCTCTCCTGGGCCAGAACATCTAGAAATAGAGGGGTGAAATTTTACTTCTTTCTATTGTTTTAAATCTCGTCCCTGCAAACTTTTGATAGTGAATAGTAGGTATGCTAATTAAATTATGTGCTTTTCTAGATTCCTAAGAAAGATTAAAGTTCAGTGCTTTGGGTAAACCACTGAATCAATTTGACCAGTCTCAATATCTGTATAGAATTAACATTAAGTCAGAATTCAAGCAAAGTTATGAGTTCTTCTACTACAAAGGGATATCTAAAAACATCCATTAAAGGACTGGTGTATCAAAGCCAAAACATCAAAGATGTTAATATGAAGAGTAACCCAAAATGCTTCTAACCATATTCTTCTGGGAGTGTTAACCACTATGATGGTTGACATACAGTGTTAGCTTCTCATTGCTCCAGAGTGATTCTGATGCCATTCCATATAGGTTTTTATTTTTGTTCTATTACTTTTTGGTATAAAATTCAGGGTTTTAGATACCTCTCTAATATAAACAAATTTTACTAACTTCATTAGTATTGAAAATTATAAATACAGGTTGAGTATCCTTTATCTGGAATGATTGGGACCAGAAGTGTTTTGGATTTTGGATTTTTTCATATTTTTAGAATATTTGTGTATATGTACATAATGAGATATCTTGGGGATGGGACTCAAGTCTAAACA
>NW_012152063.1:3492336-3496749 GCF_000956105.1 Propithecus coquereli
CCAGCTTAACTTACATCTCACCATTCTATTTGCTTTGATTATTTTCCCACCAGTCTCAGGATAAGAACCAAAGATTTCAGTTGTTTGTTTATAATGTGAAAGACTTTATAAAATAGATTTCTGAGCAGTCCCTACCATTGCCTGTTTAATATATTTCATATGTACAAAGCAAACTTATTAAGAGAACTAAAGATTTAATCAATGGAAACTGGAAGACATGAGTGAATTTGGTAATTATTTTTGTTACGGAGGCACAGATATTGGAGCTACCTAAAAACTAGCTTGTTGATGACATTAAAATCATCATAGCGTTAGTCAGTTGCCTTTAGAGTACAATAACTTACAGAAAAAGTGGGTAAAAATATAAACTAAATACAAACAATTTCCAAAAACTCATAACATTTCAATTTTGGTCTATGAAACCTAAAGAAATTGCACACTCTCATGTCTTTCTCTTCTCGCAAGTTGCAACAGGAACTTCTAGCCATAAAACAGCAACAAGAACTCCTAGAAAAGGAGCAGAAACTGGAGCAGCAGAGGCAAGAACAGGAAGTAGAGAGGCATCGCAGAGAACAGCAGCTTCCTCCTCTCAGAGGCAAAGATAGAGGACGAGAAAGTAAGAGGCACCAGGGTAAAAGATGGACTCTCTTCCCTCATCTTTAGCTGATCATCCTTCAGAAAGAAGCCTGACAAAGAGTGGGATTAAATTTGTCAAAATTGTCTGTGTTTAATTAAAAGAATAAACTGTAGACCCAACTGTAAAGTTTTGACATTCACATATCAGCTGTCTCTATCCAGTCTGCAGAGCAGCTCAAGAAGTAAACATTGCACTATTTGGCAAAGATGCTAATTTCTGGTTTTTCAAACCTTAAAAATAATGTTATTCTAAAGCATTCTAGTGTAGGCCATTCTATTTAATAATAAACTTACATCCGTATCTCCTCACTATGCCTTCTTTCTTCCTGCCCAAGTAATTATTGCTCTGTAAGTCATGCCTTGCCTCCACTTAGCTTCTGCTTACTCAAACGTTGGGAAGATTTAAGGCAGAACACTTGTCAAAGAACTATCCACAAGAGGGAGACAGATCCAAATAATTCCCCTGCATTAGGTCAGTTCAAAATCAGGTCGTAGCGAGATTTAAAATTTGATGACTTGAACTGCAATTGTCAGCAATATTTATTTGTTTAATGCTCAAAGTGGTTTTTAAAAGTTAAGTTTTTCAAACCAGCAACTCAGAAAAGATCGTTTTAATGTATTTACCGGATCTAAAATGTATCTAATCCCCCAAGATTCTTGATTATTAAAAAGCAGTGTTTTGTTTCTCAGCAGTATTTTTTAAACTTCAGAAAAAGTATTAATTCTGGGAATTCCCTTTTTGCAAAAGCAATTAAAGAAAACATTGAAGATCTTTTGAAAATTGGCAGTTTAAGCAGTAGTTTCGAAGCATTACTATGCTATTTTCTAAAGCCTGTGTAGCCTGTGGTTTCTTCTTTTAATAGGAAAACTTCACATGCTGTGACCAGGGATGTTACTTCTTAATCTTTGTTAAGTGTTCTAGAGGCACGAGAGGACAAAACTCACAATCAACATCTGCTTCTGTATGTGCGTGTTTCAGGAGCAGTAGCAAGTACAGAAGTAAAGCAGAAGCTTCAAGAATTCCTATTGAGTAAATCCGCAACGAAAGACACTCCAACTAATGGAAAAAATCATTCCGTGAGCCGCCATCCCAAGCTCTGGTACACGTATGTTCAGTGTTTGCCTGTTTTCATTCCCAGGGGTAAAGAGCATAAGTTCTGTATTTAGCTGACTTGGGTACAAATCCTGGGCCCACCATTTCTCAGCTGTGTGGCTATAGCCAAGTTCCTTGAATTCTCTGAGGATCAGTTTCCTTCTCTATAAAAAGAGGATAATAATAGTACCTGCCCTCTAGGGTTGCTGGGATGGTCCTATGAATTAACGTGGTAAAGTACGTAACAGAGAGAACTGCCTAATAAACGTTAGAATTCATCGTCTTGAGGACAAGGGAGTATGTTCTTTGATGAATGAATAACAAATGTTTGGTGGGGCATAAAAATTAATTGGTGTTTTGTATTTTTCTGTTCTCAAATGTTGCATTTGATATCTATACAATCATTTTTGAAGACTTGACAGATTGTGATTTTATCTTACTTGACTTGAAATAAAATGAAGGTCAGAGCTATTTTTAAAAGTCCAGAAGATTTTTGACTCAATTAAGAAAAAAAAAAGAAGGAAGGAAGGAAGATAAGGGAGCATAGGGAAGGGGCAAGAGAAGGGAGGATGCTAAATAAATAAATCTAAGACTTCAGTGAATAGTTTACCGCTGCCCAGCTCACCCCATTTCCTCCCACCCAGTAAAATAATAGTTTGGTTTCTGACACTCAAGCTGACAACATAATGCAATGTGATATTACAGTTTTTATGGCACTGTATTTCCCCAAGTCCAGTAAAGAGATATTATGCCATATACAATTCTTCTTTCTATAAAATAAGAAGGATGTGGTATATTTAAAAATCAGGGTGAAGAACTGATATTCAAATCATATATGGATAATAGAATAATAGATAATAGTTTCATTTCTCTCATAAATGTGTTTGCTGAGTGACCATAGACTTTTACACTTACATATTTTTTTCCTCCCTTATATCAGCAAGGATAGGCAGCATATAGCACTTGATTACTCTGTTGTATTGAAATTGTAAGCATCCCAGGAGTTCTATGTAGAGAGTTATTGTAGTTAAAAGCCTATTTTATAGGCATCTTCCCTTTTCTGCATTTCCCCCAAAAAAGGTAACAGGCAGATTCCAGAATGTTTTATAAATACTTTCTAATGATTTACATAGTTTCTATCATGCATGTTAGCTGACTTGAGAAACTAATCTCTGAAGAAAATTTTCAGACGTTTCATCAACACCACAAAGTATTTCAAAAGAATACTGTTTTGTTGTTTAAAATTACATACATCATTTATAAATAATTCATAATTCCTTCAAAATTAAAGCCTGTTTTAAGAAAAGATAATACCTTTTTTTGTAATGAGAAACAACTGCATGCAAACAACTTGTCAGCTGAAAATTCTTTAGCTATTCTCTTGGGTGTATTAAACGTGGCTCTCACATGTACTTAGTAATCCTGTCTTGTTTTTACAGAAGTGAACTTCAGTAGTGTCCAACTCCAGATAACTATAAATCATTAATTTATGGAATCTGATTTTAATACTATTTTGCCAGGTATAGCTAGATGAAACATCCTTAAACCAGTAAATTCTTGAGAATGTGTGATTCAAATAAACGATACTGGTAGAACAATCATTGTGGTGGTGATGCTATTCCGTGTTCATTGTTTTCTTTGTGTATTATGAACTTTATATCCACTGGATAGTCAGCGTTCAGTCCTATATTCTCCAATAGCAAGATTCTATTTCTTTCATTATAGTCACTGAGGAAAAAGAAAATATTTTTAAAGGTCGGTTTCATATTGAAGAATGTGATTTCCATTCTTTACTATTGGAACTGCTATCAAAGTCAAGAAACCTGAGGCTGTTGGCACAATACTGTCTTTTCAGTAAAAAAGCTACTCTGATGTACTTGCCTGTACTATCTAGCAATTTTTAAAAGTAAAGGCCTTTTATATATTTAGTTTTACCTTGGTTGTTCTACATTGTTGACTTAAAAAAATTGAAACAACTTTTCCCCTGGTTTGGCTCTTAAGAAAACATATAGCATGATCTCAGATTATCAAAAGCTCAGGCTTTTGGTAAATTCTCTCTTTTAGGGAAGGAAACTTTTTGTGTGATTATATATACACTGTGTAGTGGACATTCTTAGGAATCCAGCATCATTCCATAACATAGTGCTGCAATGAACTTGGCTACATGAGGCCGTGGTTTGTATACACTAAAAAGAAAGAACATAAACACAGCTGAGGCATGTGTACAGCATGTGCAACTGATTTTTGCTGACCAACATGCAGTAAAAACTTCAGAGTAAATAGTGAAACTTTTTCGTCTTTTCTAGGGCTGCCCACCACACATCATTGGATCAAAGCTCTCCACCCCTTAGTGGAACGTCTCCATCCTACAAATACACATTACCAGGAACCCAAGATGCAAAGGATGATTTTCCCCTTCGAAAAACTGGTAAGCTGATTTAACTAAAACCCCACTTGCTCTTCCCTAACAGACCCGCAATTTCATTTTACCACACTTTTGGGAAAAATCAAAGGATTTGAATCCTAGATATTATACCCTCTCCACCCTGCCCCCAACATACATGAACATGCTCCCAAGCACATGTGCACACGTGCACTTGCACACACAGCCCTACTTATTTCTACATCAGTTGATTCACTGTATAATCAAAGTACTGTTTTTATTTTTTTATTTTTTATTTTTT
>NW_012152063.1:3497988-3510242 GCF_000956105.1 Propithecus coquereli
GTCACATAATTTACCTGTAGCATAATGAAGATTTAAAAATAAAATCAATCATGAATAAAAATTTATTATCCACTTTCTAGCCCATATTGTACCAGGAACTGGCAAAGTACTACAAAGCAATCTGTGCCTTTTTATTTTAATAACCCAAAGATTTTTGCATTTCTGCTAAAAGATGATCGGTATTATAAAACACTTTAATAGAAGGCTATGCAAAGGCAAGACTGATTGAGTTTTATGTAGTTGCATCAGAATTTCACACTATTATCTGTAGATTATCAGATTACCTGTCTTATAAATAAACTTCTCTGGGATAAAAGGAAGAAAGCAAAGAGTGAGCCCCTATGTCTTTCTAAAACATGGAATATAGTTTATGAAAATTGATCCATAAAGGACATGAGTCTTAGAATATGGGGACTTTGATCTGCAGCTTTGACATTTAGTTGTACCAGTGGCATGAGTAGAAGCCATTGACAGAGATTATGTGGATATTGCCCCAGGTCTCAGGGCAGTGACTGGCATTCACGAGTCCAAGGAGTCACTAAAAGGAAAGAAAATACAAGTCCCCTTATGGCAGGAGGTTACTGATGAGTGATATAGTTACATTCACAGAGAAAGACTTCCATCCTGCTGAGCACACAGCCTTTGAATATATCCTTACCACTGGGAGACTGAAAACTGACTGCAGAATTGATAACTGACTTTGAAAAGAAGTGGCATTTGGGACCAGTAAGCATCCAGAAAGAAAATCTGATCTTTTTCAGTACTTAAGGACAAGTACTAAAAACCCACACTTTGTGTCCTACTGTTTCCATGAGAACAGTTTAGGATTTTTCCTCCGTGAAGAATAAATAACAAGCTGTTAATTCATTCTCATAGAAATTCCCAATTCACAAAAAATTAAAAAAGAAATCCTGAATAGGGTGTATATTACAAATTCTTATTCAAATCTGTACAAATATGCCAGACATTTTCTGTGCCTGATTATGTGATATATGATTATAGTGAAAATCCCTGGTCTTTTCTAGTAGTATATTTTTTGTATTTACTTAGTATTTCAAGTTTCTTCCTTTTGTATTGAAAAGCTGATATTTATGAAGTGTCAGGCTGATGATCTGTAAAACCAAACATTTTCAAGCATTGTAGCAATAAAGTTCTTGAACAGCCATTAATACTTTAATATCTCTATAGGGGTTTCAAAATATCCCTTAATTCAGTTCCCATTGTCTGTTTAAGAAAAAAGTATGTTATAATTAAATACAGATGTTTTCTACATGCTATCTAAAATACTTAAAGATACCCTTCATTAATTTCAAAATAGGCAGAACTCTTTCAACTTTTATAAATATAATTAATCTGGTATATCTCTGATTCCATTGTGAGAAACTTTAGACACATATTTGCACTGTAGAGCACTGAAATGTTGTTAAATAATTATTTTTACTTCAGCATTTGCTGCATTTCAGTGACTGAAAAGTCATAACAAAAAGAGTAAATGATAAAAATTTTACCATAATAAAACATATGTGATGATTGGGGAAACTATTTAAGGTAACTTTTGTGGACAGCCACATCGTACTAAATGAAATCTAGAATAGTGTCATTGATCATATAGTAGAAACACCAGCACAGCGACTATAGAGTCATGCTTTTTTCTATTAGGGCCCCAAATTCTAAACCTCTGTTGTCTATCTGAATTTTATTGAACTCAATCTTACATTTAAAAGAAGTTGTCAAGTGAATGTATTCTATCTTTTGATCTGCATGTAATACTTAATACTTTTCTTTTAAATCTATATCATTACTGAATTGCCAATATATATTAGCAAGATTTAAGAGAGTAAAACTGGAACCAGAGCTAGAAAAATCCTAATGACCTTAAATTGATTAAGGTAGCCCCAAGGGTGTCCCTTAAGCAGTGAGCACAATTTGGAATCTCTCTTGACCTTTCCGGACCTTCCCCAGACAGTGATAACCCTGGAACAGTCAACTACAGAGGTCTCATTTGCCTGCAGATCTGACCTTTGTCATACAAAGTGGACCTTTACTTCCTTCCCCTTAGGAGAACTATAGCTGCTCCTAGAATTTGGACATTTTAGAAACATCAGAATAATACTAATCTTTGGATATAATCATGCTCATTCCTAATTCATTTTTCTTGTAAATGTAGGACTTGAGTGTCTTTTGATCCTTTCACAACAATGAACATCAAAGGCTTTACATAATTGATTTTGAAGTTGAGAATAACATAATTGTTTTTAATTT
Source organism: Propithecus coquereli (assembly GCF_000956105.1). NCBI lineage: Eukaryota > Metazoa > Chordata > Mammalia > Primates > Indriidae > Propithecus > Propithecus coquereli. Next base: position 3,500,251 of record NW_012152063.1, read on the forward strand.
TTTTTAATCTTTTTTGCCTATACTTAAAATAGCACTTCCTTCTAGAATTACACACTATGATCCCTTTTGTCCCATGACACAAGGATGTGTTGATATGGAAATTTGGAATGTTGTACTAAACTTTATGCTTTGACTGAAAATAGTATCCCTGCTGTAGTAGGTGACTTTTTCCTTACATAGTACACTGCTGGACTGATAATAAACTATTAAGTAGAGAAAGAAAGCTTCTGGGTCTAGGAACTTTTGAAATAGTCCCTGTTTCTCACAGAGATATTGCATATGTGGTAACTTCGAACTGACCTTCAAAACCGTTTGAATTGGATTCTGTTCCAGTGAGTGTGTGCATATGTTTCATAAAATATTGTGGTAAAAATTTCTAGAGGTTTTATGCTCCATTATATTATTGAGGTCTTACCCAGTGAATTTTGCCTTTCTTTGAATGTTATAGTCTTTCCATTTAATACTTCTGAACAAAGTGAGCTGGCTGGCTAGATTAACCTCTTAAAGTGCACAAGCCATATAAAGCTTGGCTTGGGCTAATCAGACTGTTCCAGCTCCACTGAAATATTCATTTTAATGGTCAGCAACACTAGAATAAGACTCAAAGATGGAAAAGGTCCAAACATAAGTTAAGGTTTTGGAAGGCCAGTGTCATTTTCCACCCTGAGTGAATTGGAAAGAAGGCAGAGATGAGATATATAGCTTTATAAATCTCCCCTCAGGGTAGCAGTCAGCAGTTATGTTGTGGTACCTTGGTGACCTATTCAAGTTATTATAATTTAAAATTAACACAAGGAGATTTTTTAATGGTTTAAAATCTCTCCCCCCTCTCTAGTTTTGTCTTTCTCATAATATACAAACACATGCACATGTGCACACATCAGCATGCACACATTTCTGCAAAGGTAGACTAAGATAGTACTTAGGCTTGTAAAAAATATTTGCTCAAAATCTTATTGCAGATTGACAAACACTGGAGCATTTTTATATTTCTTAGTTGAATTACTGTGACTGATCTTGCTTAAAATTATTGAAATATATTCCTTGGCAAATTTCATACCAGTTTTCCCAGGATTGAGAAGCAATATGACAGTGTAATGCAGGCTTTGAATTCATACATACTTTAAAATCTGCGTTCTCAATCTTGAGTGATTAATTTAACCTCTATAGGACATGATTTCCTCATCTGTAAAATGGGAATAATAATCGCACTTGATTCATACACTTATTTTGAGGATTCAATTAAATAATATGTGTAAACCACTTAAGATCATACCAAGGATGTACGGAGTGCTTAATCTTGACTTTTTGTTTGTAGTTGATAAGGAATCAAGTATCCATCTGGTAAAAATTAACTCTCTTTTTGTTTTAGAAGGTCTTTCTAATGTCTTATACTCCTCCACCTTTACTGATAAAATAAGTAAACTAAGGACAAAGTAATAAACATTCTCATTTTTTAAGCTCTATGCAACTCGCAAGGCTAATGTCAAAATGGGAATAAAGGTCTTTGTTAATTTTGCATATTCCCTGGCTTTTCAAAGCCAATATGGTGTCCAAATATAGCAGCAGGCTGCACATCTATAGTCCCAGCTACTCAGGAGGCTGAGGCAGGAGGATGCTTTGTGCTTATTACTAGGGCCAAACAGTTTTAATTTCTGCTGTTGACTTCGTTTTTTAAGTTAATAGACTTTAATTTTTAGAACAGTTTCGATTTACAGAAGAATTGAGCAGATAGTATGGAGTTCCTATATTGCCACCTCTCCCCACCAAACCCTTCCCCAGGTTTCTGCTTTTTCAACATCTTGCATAAGTATGGTACATTTGTTGCACTTAATGAACCACTGTCAATGCATTATTATTAATGTAGTCCATAGTTTATGTTAAGATTTGTTCTTTGTGTTGTAAAGTTCTATAAGTTTTAAAAAATGCATTATGTCATGTCATGTATCTACCATTTCAGTATAATACATCATAATTTCACCACTCTAAAAAATTCCCTAAAAATGCTCCACCTATTCATCTCTCCCCAAACCCAACCTCTGGTAACCATTACTTTTTTTTACTGTCTCTATAGTTTTGCCTTCTGTAGAATGTCATATAGTTGAAATTATGCAGTAAGTGACCTTTTCAGACTGGCTTCTTTTATTTGGCAATATGCATTTAAGATTCCTCCATGTCTTTTTGTGGCTTGAAACTTTTTCTTTTGAATTACTGAATAAAATTCCATTATATGGATGAGCCATAGTTTGTTACCCGTTTACCTTCAGAAGGACATTTTTGTTGCTGCAGAGTTTGGTGATTACAAATAAAGCTGCTATAAACATACTTATGCAGGCTTTTCTGTGGACATGTTTTCAACTCCATTGGGTAAATACCTAGTAGGGTATAAGCTGCATTTTATGGGAAGGCTATGTTTAGTTTTGTAAGAAACTGCTGAACTGTCTTCCAAAGTGGCTGTCCCATTTTGCATGCTCACCAACAATGTATCAGAATTCCTATTGCTCCACATACTTTCTAGGATTTGGTATTCTCAGTCTGAACCTTTTGCATTTTAGCCATTTTCATAGGTATGTAGCGGTTCCCATTGTGGTTTTAATTTGTAACTCCCCAATGACAAGTGATTATGAGCATCTTTTTCCATCTCTATATCTTCTTCGGTGAGGTGTCTGTTTAGGTATTTTTACACGTTTTTCATGGGGTTGTTTGTTTTCTTATTGTTGAGTTTTAAGAATGTTTTGTGTGTTTTAGATCCAGGTCCTTTATTAGATATGTTTTACAAATATTTTTTCAATTTTTTTTTTTTTTTTGAAACGGAGTCTCTCTTTGTTGCCCAGGCTAGAGTGAGTGCTGTGGTGTCAGCCTAGCTCACAGCAACCTCAAACTCCTGGGCTCAAGAGATTCTTCTGCCTCAGCCTCCCAAGTAGCTGCAACTACAGGCACTTACCACCATGCCTGGCTAATTTTTTGTTTCTATTTTTAGTTGACCAACTAATTTTTTCTATTTTTAGTAGGGATGGGGGTCTCCCTCTTGCTCAGGCTGGTTTTGAGCTGCTGACCTCAAGCGATCCTCCCGTCTGGGCCTCCCAGAGTGCTTGGATTACAGGCGTGAGCCACCGCTCTTGGCTTTAGTTCCAGGAGTTTGTGTTGTTGTTGTTCTTGATTCTTTGGGATTTTCTACATAGATAATCATGTAACCTGTGAACAAAAACAATACCATTTCTTCATTCCTAGTCTATGTAACTTCTTTTTTTCTTTTCATGTGTTATTGCTTTAGCTTGGAAATTCAGAACTATGTTGAGGGACCTCCTTGCCTGGTACCCAATTTCAGGGCAGAAGACATATTGTTTCTCATCATTCAGTGTGATGTTAGCTGTAGGTTTTGTTTCTGTGTTTTGTAGCAAATTGAGGAGTTCCCTGTTTTTCTAGTTTTTTGAAAGTCATCATGAATTAGCATTAGATTTTGGCAAATGCTTTTTCTACATCAACTGATATGATCTTTTTTTTAAAAAAGATGGCTGCTACAATGGTTTATACTAATCAATTTTCAGTTGGTGAATCAGCCTTATGTACCTGGAATAAATCCCACCTTCTTGTGTTGTATAACACATTTGGTACATTGCTGGATTTGATTTGCTAATATTTTGTTGAAGATTTTTAAATCTATGTCATGAGAGATATTTATCTCTGGTTATCTATTCCTATCTATTTTGGTAGTATGGTAATGCTGGACTCCTAGAATGAGTTAGGAAATATTCCTTCTTTTTTTATCTTTTTGAAAGAGAATATAGAGTACTGATACCATTTCTTCTTTAAATGTTTGGTAAATTTAACAGTGAAACCATCTGGACTGGGTGCTTTCTTTTTTGGAAGTATTAATTTTTGATTTGTTTTCTTTCATTAGATACAGGCCTATTCAGATTATCTGTTTGTTTTCTTACGAGTTTTATTAGTTAGTGTTTTTCAAAGAATTGGTTTATTTCATCTTTCAAACTTGTGAGCATAGAGTTATTCATAATATTGAGCCTTTTAACATCCACAGGATCAATAGTTATGGCTCCTCTTTTACTTCTGATATTAGTAATTTATGTCTTCTTTCTTATTTTTCTTGATTGGCCTGGCTATAGTTTTATCAGTTAATCTTTCGAAGGACAAGTTTTTCATTTTGTTGATTTTGTGTATTGATTTCCTGGCTTCAATTTTATTGATTTACCCATTAATTTTTATTTTATTCCTCTGCTTACTTTAGGCTTATATTGTTCTTCTTCTATTTTCCTAACTTGGAACCCTGCTGCTGTGGTGGTAAAGTGCCAGGCAGGAGATGAGTTCTGTAATCTTGTGATTATGTCATTTTTTTTTCAGTAGGCCTGAGTCTGTGTTCTGTGACCACCAGAACTATTTCTTAGCCTCTTTTTTTTTTTTCTTCTCAGGAATGCTAGAAGGGTCTGGGACTGACTACTTGCCCTTTCCCTCAGGTCAGATAGGCTCTGTAAAATATTTTCCCTTGGATAACAGGCTTTTGTTATGAAGAATGCTCTGGATATATTTCAAAATTATTATTTTTCCCCTGGGTGTATTTCCAAATGGCTACTTTTCTTCCCTCTCCCAGCCCTGCTCCCTACCTTCACTTTAATAGGAGGGGATTTTTCTCTGATGTTCACTGAGAGAACCTGGTTGTGTTCCTGGAAGCAAAACCCATGAAAGTGTAGGGTTCCCCTTGAGACTGGGTCCCTTGAGTTTTTAACTCTCAAGCTAGTTCACATCAAAATTACCATTTAAATGTTCCTACCAGTTACTGACTCCAAGTAGCTTCTGCTTCCAGTAAACTGAGCTTAGCTATGATTTTCTGTATTTTCCTCTTTCTCCAGATTTTGGGGTGGCAGTTTGCCATAAGACCTTAATTCTCTGATGGATCTAAGAAAATCGTTTTGGTTTTTAGTTTGCTCAGCATTTTATTTGTGGCAAGGACAGGAGTGAAGATTTCCAAGCTCTTTACATGCTGGAGAGGAAACTAGAAATCAGCCATTAACTTTTAAACCTATAATACATTAAAAATAAACTTAAAAAACCCAACTTTTCAATTTTTAAGGTGACAGATTTATATTTAAGCAATAGTATTCTTATAAATTAATAATTGTTGCTTTTTCTTTTAAGAGTAACATCAATGATTGACTGTTTCTGATTAGCTTGATCATGATTCACAAGTTCATGTGCTAAAAACTGAGAGAGGTAAAAGAGACTGAAATAATTTTAAGCCACATTTTGAAAAGAATGCTATACTTTATGCTGAAGTCTTTTGCCTAGTGATGCATTCTATGATATTTTTATTATTCTATACCTTCTTTTGTGTGTCATCTTACTCTTCCCTCCCTAATAGAAATCAACATTCCATTGATTTTTGTTACTTTGAAAATAAGTTTGATAAAATATTGGGTTGGAACAGAGTATGAAGTATGCTTTAAGCAAGACTTCGAAATTACAAGGACTTTTTTGTCTGTGTTTGTCATACATTTCTCATAATAGGAAACCTTGTAGATTTGGTAAGACTATCAAGCCAATCTTTGACCCTCCAAAAATGAGAAATTTCTGCTCCTTTGAAAAATAGGCTTTACCTTTAAAATAGGATTTAATTTTTTACTACATAATTTTATTTTTAAACGAAGACTTTTTGATAGGGTTAACCATTTAGATTATGAAAAGTTAGCAATTTAAAAATACCGTATTTCATTGATTCAAAGATGCTCATTTTTTAAACAAACATACCTGAAATCTCTGTAGGCCTTATAGGTAATATTTATAGTTTAGTAGGGTTTTTGATTTCTTTTTTAGTGGTGTACAAAGTAATTGTGTATGTTATAATTGATTAATTACTATAGTATTTACTCATTAAATGGTTCAGAATAGTAAGATTCCTTGTGATAAAGAATACAAATTTACAATGTGAAATTTTTCATTTTAAAATCATAAACAGCATAATAGAAGTTAATGTTCCTAAGAATTTTTGATTCAAAATTAAGTATGGGGCGGTGTGGGGGGGTGGGAGGGGAAGATGGCTGACGAAAGGCATTGCTTGCCAGACTGTCCTGGAGGGAAGGTAGAGTTTCAGATAAAGGAGAGGGGAAGAGGAGACACAGCTCAGGTGTAGATCATAGAGAGAAGTGCCTGAGCCTGCCAGGAACCTCACAGGGGAAAACTGTGAAGCAGAGAAGGAAGAAGCTCAGAGCCCAGTGAAGGGGTAAGGAGGGATCCCTTTCTGCCTCCCACACTCTTTCGGTGACCAGCAGGCTACAAAATTTCTTGGAAGCTTTTCCACCCCCGTAAGCCCAAGCACTGTGGCAAATATGGAATCGTGGGGAGTACTTGCGTGATCCCGGAGCTTGAACACACCATATAGGGTTCCCCTCCAATGAGAGTGACCCAAGAGGCTGCAGGGCTAGCTTTCTTCCACTCAGACTGTCCCCGCCCCTCACCTACCCACTGCAACCGGGAGAGCAGTTGGAGCTGAGAATTTGGCAAGTGGCAGCCTCTCCCTAGCTGGCATGTCCTGCAGTCTGAAGTTTCCACAGAGACTAGGGCTCGTGCCTTTCCCCTTGAGGACCTGCAGGGGAACCAGGGCACCCGATCTGGGGGCTCCCTGCTCACTAGCGTTTCACGGAGACGCACGCCAATGGGTCAGACAACGCGGGCTGGATCCTGTGTCCCCCAGACTCCAGTGGGTTGCTGGGGGACACAGGTGGGAGTTTGGGAGCTGGACTCGGGGAGCAAGGGAGCCCACATGGACGGAACTGGCAGGAGAATACTGTGGGGGTCTGAGACAGGGCAATCTGGGACAGCACCCGTCCCACCCACAGGAAAGCTGCGCTGATGGAGGAGGGCAGGTCCTCCTGCTGGGAAGATCTGAGCCCAGAGAGCCATAGCAACCAAGCACAGTGCATTCAGGCACTTGGGCTGTCAGGGAACCATGGCAGGGTGCCACAGCAACCAAGCATTCCGGCCTGTCCTGCATGAGCAGCCCACCCTATCTGGAGAGGCTGCCTTGACTTTCCTCGCAGCAGTTCCCTCTAGTGGCCAGGAAAACAACCTCTGAACCCTACTGAGGCTTTGCAAAGCCTTCTAGACTTGCGCAACCTAGCCATGCTCTGCCTTGCTCCTCCACCCACCTCTGCTGTGGTGGAGATCAAGCAACACTCTGGGAGCAACAGGGCCCCTCTCAAAGCCTGGGACATTCAAGTGCTCCACCTGAGGGACTGGAGCTTACCATGGGCACAGAAGAACATCTCAGCAGTTGGCTCTTTCCTGCAAGCATCAACCACTGACAGGGAGAGCAACTCTATATCTCATCACAGCATCTACCACCTCAATCAAACAGGAAATGGCTGACTCTTATAAGTGCCACCCACCATCTCGGAGATTAAGCTGGGGGACCCAATACAAATCGCACTGCTGGGAAGAGGTGAATACAGCAAGGTAGTGGTAACCTGAGGGAACAGTGTTTATTAGGAGAGATACAAAAGTTACAGGCAGCTCAATCTGTGAGGGGTCTCTGTCTTCCACTGCAGACTTCTGGGCTGATTGAGGAGCTGCTCAGAGTCTGTACAGAGACATTCCACCAGAGAGCAGGTGTAGCAAAGATCTGGTGCCTGCCAATCCTAGGCTACTGCAACTGACAACATCCTGATCAGTCTGGTGCATGAAGCCAGCCAGGTCTGCTCAGAACCCAGCCACCCATCAGTAACCTTAGCATCACCCTTACCAGACCAGGGAGAGAACAAATGCTCCCCCGTATCTAGCCCTGTGACTGGGGGCTGAGCATGCCTCCTCGTTGTGGAAGCCAAACAGAAGGGAAGCCCCAGATGCTCCAGGCACCACTTGGGAAGCCTCAGGCAACTGCCTCAGTGGGTCCTACGTGAGGGGGGAGAACCTTGGCCAACCAGAAGCTCTGGCCCACCTACATGGAATCTGGGTCACTGAGAAAAACCCCTGTTTGTGTGACTGGGTATCAGCAGTCCCCACCTGGGTGGAATAGCCCTCCATATGGGTGGCTCTGCCATGGAAATCCCCAGAGCCAGCTCTGAAAGTCCTGCTGTGCCCAAGACCGTGGCCCTCCCCAGTGGCTCTAGGGCCCCTGCCAGCCATGCAACTCCACCCTAGAGACTCCAGAGTTTTGTCAGCACCCCAAGACCCCACTACTGAGTCCCCACCACTACCTCTGGGCCAGCAGAACCTCCCCAAGGTCCAATGTTTCACTCAGGAGACCCCAGCCTGGAGCAGCCACCAATCCTGGACTTGGTTTGAGAGAGTACCCAGCAAAGGAGAACAGGTGCCCTGCATTTCTATTAACCCAGAGCTGAGAGAGGAGGAGTCAGATGAGAAGGAACCAGCAAGAGAGCCCTGGCAGCATGAAAAAACAAAATAGTTTGACACTCCCAAGAGAACACAATGGACCTACAGTAGTGAACTCCACCCACAAGGAAATTGCTGAAATGACAGAAATGGAATTCAGAATATGGATGGCAACTATGATGATTAGAGTTGAAGAGAAAGTTGAAAACCAACAGAAAGAAGCTAAAAAAAAAATTCAGGAAATCAATGAAAAAAATGAAAAAGTCACTAGAGAACTAGACAGCATAAGAAAGGATATAATAGAACTTAAAGAAATGAAACAGTCATTCAGGGAATTTCAAAATGCAGTTGAAAGCTTTAACAACAGGCTAAACCAAGGAGAAGAAAGAATCTCAGAGCTTAAAGACAAGGCTCTCAAGATAACCCAGTCATCCAAAGAGGCAGAAAAGAGCATAAAAGTCCAAGCAATCACTGAGAGAGATATGGGACTACGTGAAGTGAACTAACATTTGAATTCTAGGTATTTGTGAGGGTGAAGAAGAAGGAAATAAAGGCATGGAAAATCTATTTGAGGCAATTATTGAGGAAAACTTCCCGGGCATCACCAGTAATTCAGACATACAGATACAAGATGGACATCAAACACCGGGAAGATTCATAGCAAATAGATTATCTCCAAGACACACTGTAATCAACCTGGACAAAGTTAAAATAAGGCAGAAAATTCTGCAAGCAGCACGATGAAAGCATCAAATAACCTACAAAGGAAAACTCATCAGACTAACTGCTGACTTCTCAGCAGAAATCTTACAAGCCAGAGGGATTGGGGCCCCATCTTTAACTGATTTAAACTGAACAACTGCCTGCCTAGAATTTTGTATCCTGCAAAACTAAGTTTCACAATAGACAGAGAAATTAAGTCCTTTCCAGACAAGCAAATACTGAGGGAATTTGCCATGACCAGAACTGCTCTGCGTGAAATACTCAGAATAGCACTATACACAAATCAGCACAACAGGTAGCTGCTGGTGTAAATTCACCTGAAAAAATTCCCCAAACTCACAACTCCTATAAAATAATAGAACAAGAGATAAAACAAAACAGTAAGGGACTACCCAACAGGATGAACAGACCAGCATCCCACATATCAATGCTATCAATCAACATGAATGTACTTAATGCTTCTCTCAACAGACATAGGCTGACTGAATGGATGAAAAAACACAACCCAAATATCTGTTGTCTTCAGAAACAATCTAAACCACAGGATGAACACAGACTGGATGTCAAAGGTTGGCAAAAAATATTCCACACGAATGGAAATCCAAAGAGAGCAGGTGGAGCCATTATCATATCAGAGACTTCAAGCCAAAAAAGATAAAGAAAGAAAAAGAGGGTCATTGTATAATGGTAAAGGGAGCTATCTATCAAGAAGACATAAGAATCCTTAACATATATTAATATGTGCCCAACACAGGAGCTCCCAAATACATAAAGTAAATCTTACTAGACCTAAGTAAAAAAATAAATAGTACCATTGTAATTGCCGGGAACCTCAACACCCCAATGTCAGAGCTCAATAAATCATTAAAGCAGAAAATAAATAATGGACTTAAACTAAACTGTAAATCAAATGGACTTAACAGACATTT
>NW_012152063.1:3512004-3600442 GCF_000956105.1 Propithecus coquereli
ATCAATGTATATAAATCAGTAGTATTTCTATATACTAATAACAGTCAAGCAGAGTCAAATCAAAATCTCAATAGCACTCACAATAGCTACAAGGAAAATAAAATACCTAGGAATATACTTAACCAGGGTGATGAAGAACCTCTACAAGGACAACTGCAGAACTCTGAGGAAAGGAATCTCAAATGACACAAACAAATGGGAAAACATGTCATGCTAGTGGATCTGTAGACTCAACATTGTTAAAATGTCCATACTATCCAAAGTGTTTGGCAAATTCAATGCAATTCCCATGAAGTTATCAAAGCCATAGTTCACAGATCTAGAAAAAATAATTCTGCACTTTGTATGGAACCAGAAAAGAGACCAAACAGCCAAAAAAATCTTAAGCAAAAATCACAAATCTGGAGGCATCACATTACCAGACTTCAGACTATATTATGAGGTTATAGTAACCAAAACAACATGGTATTGGCACAAAAATAGAGACACTGACCAATGGAACAGAACAGAGAACCCAGATATAAAATCATCTACCTACAACCAAGTGACCTTTGACAAAGCAGACAACAATGCATACTGGGTAAAAGAATCTTTATTCAATAAATGGTGCTGGGAGAATTGATAACCACAAGCAGAAAAATGAAAAAAGACCCCTACCTCTCACCACTCACAAAAATTAATTCAAGATAGATAAAAGAATTAGATCTAAGGCATGAAACCATAAGAATTCTAGAGGAAAATGTAGCAAAAACTCTTCTAAATATTGGTCTAGTAAAAGAATTTATGAGAAAGACCCTGATGCCAATCATGACAACAACAAAAATTAATACATGGGATTTGATTAAACTAAAAAGCTTCTGCACAGCTAAGGAAACAATCAACAGAGCAAATAGACAACCCACAGAATGGGAGAAAATATTCACAATCTACACATCCAATAAAGGGTTAGTAATGGGAATTTACAAAGAACTTAAGCAGATCAGCAAGAAATAAATAAGCAACCCTATTAAAAAGTGGGCAAAAGACATGAACAGAAGCATCTCAAAAGAAGAAAGACAAATGGCCAATAAACATATGAAACAATGCTCAACTCCCTAATCGCCAGGGAAATGCAAATTAAAACCACAATGAGATATTACCTTACCCCAGTTAGAATGGCATTTATTAAAAAGTTCAAAAACAATGGATGCTGGTGTGGATGCAGAGAGAAAGGAACGTTTATACACTGTTTGTGGGACTGAAAATTAGTACAATCTCTATGGAAACAGTATGGAGATTCCTCAAAGAATTAAAAGTAGACCTACCATTCAGTCCAGTAATCCCACTACTGGGTATTTACCGATGGGAAAAGAATTCATTTTATCAAAAAGATACCTGCACTCAAATGTTTATTGCAGCATAATTCACAATGGCAAAGATGCGGAATCAATTCAACCATCAATTCATGAGTGGATTAATAAAATGTGGTATAGGTACACCATGGAGTACTACTCAGCCATGGAAATATGAACTAATACCTTTTACAACAATCTGGATGGAAGTGGAAACCTTTCTCCTAAGTGAAGTGTATTAAGAATGAAAAAACAAACACCACATGTACTCACTATTAAACTGTAACTAACTGATGAGCACACACGTGCACAGAGCGAAGTAAAACTCAGTGGAAAGCAACTGGAGGTGGGGGTGAAGGGTAAAAAACCAACCTAATGGGTACTGTGATCACTATCTGAGTGACGGGCACACCTATAGCCAGGACTCAAGCATTACAAAAATGACCCATGTAACCTGAAATATTTGTTCTCCCTTAGTATTTTGAAATAACAAAAAAAAATGTTTTACACAAAAAAGTATGGTTAGATTAGAATCAATGAACGAAATGGTTTAAGTTTCACAGTTTAATAAATGAGAAGCTGGTTTCACGGATTGTATATGTGATTTGTATGATAAGTAGTTGGAACTACGAACAAGTATTAATTGAGAATTGTGTGATAAATTAATTAACCTTGTAAGAACTTTGAAAATGTGACTGAAATTATTTCCTTGTAAAGGAAACAAGTGTGAAAAAGCTAAGGCAGTATAGAAAGAGAAAGCATGGAAAATAATCACATGGTTTGGAGTTATATATACATGGCTGAGAATTCTAGTTTGGCACTTTTGATTAGAGGTGTGTGATCTCCGCACATTACAAGATTTCTCTGAGCCTCAGTTTTTTCAAGTGTCAAGTATGGAAAATATTTCCTTCTAGAGTATTATAACAATAAAAGTACTGCATGAAAGTGCCCAGCACAGTGCCTGACATATGGCAGTCTTATATTGCCAGTATGAATTACTGAAAATAATGATATGGCATTAGTAGTAGGAATTATAGCAGTAGCCACATAATGTAATATAGAAGAACTGGAATAGCAAATGGAGATAAGTTCTGGCCTTAGCCCTATCACTAACGTGATCCTGATTGTAGCACTTGATGATGTTAGATTTAAGATTTCTCAGCTAAATGAAAATGGCCCAAATGATTCTGAGATTGTATATAGGTCTAGTAAGGAAATACATCATTGTGTTTCATAAAGAATTTGATTAAAAAGTTAGTTATTTGAAGAATATATAAGAAATAAATTACTGTGCTTTTGCATAATTGTATTTCAAATTTGTCATAATCATTAACTGTAGCAAAGTCTAATGACATTATCTCTCACTCCCCATAAATGCTCAATTAGAAACAGGCAAGACATTTTAGAAAAATTGGAATGAGAAATTGGCAAAAAATAATAATTAAGATTTTAAAAGCATTTAACCATCTGTTGTGTAATCATGAGGATGATTGAAAAATGACTCCTAATTTGTAATATTCACAACTATAGACCTGAAAATACTGAAGAAATATTCCTCACCAATATATGCACTTTTATTTCTCTCTAGACATATATAATACAATAAATTAAAAGATGATAAAAAATAAAGGATGAAATATTTGTGGTTGTATTTTTCTTAAATTTTCAGCCACTCACCTAAGTTATTTTGAAATGAAGGTATCTTTGTGACAAAGAAATCTGGGAAGGAACTGCTATCTGCTTGCTCAAGAACCTTCTTAGTATATAAAGCAGCAGCACATAACAGTTTATCATGGCAGGCCAGATTTTCATCATGCCTATTTTTCTTTATGCCCACCATCCTCTTTTATAGAACTATTTGCTTTTTAGCCTCTTATTTGTATTTTTATTTCAATATTCATATTGATTCCTACATTCTTTCCTACCTATCTGCATACAAGATAAATTCAAAGGTCATTTTTCATAAATTGTCATTCTGACTCTTCCCTTATCTATATTTGCATATCAATTTTTGCTATAAATGCTGACAATTATGTCAACTATTAGATATCAAGTTTTGTAATGTTTTTACCTTGTTCTTCCCAATTTAGATGGTAAAAATGTCTTGAAGAGAGCGCTTATAGCATCTTCATTCCCTATTTGTCAAACCATACTTTGTTCTGGGCCTGATACTGAGTATTAAAGAAAACAATATTAGTGAAAAAAGGATTTTTGACATTAAGGAGCTACAGTTTTCATAGTGAGGCATATGCAGGAAGTTCCTGGTGGGTTAACTGATAATTAATCTAGCAGTTGAACCTAAGACCTTACTTCTTGAGGAAGTACTATTTCACATTTTCAGAATTCAAACATTTTTAAGCAAAGATCCAAACCACCTAAAGAATATAGCTAAGAGAAGATATTGAGATGTAAAATTTTTTTCAGTTGTAAGCTTTCAGTGTCTTTATTCTGAAATTTCTATTTTAATTTTATTACATATATCTTTTAAAGTAGGTGACAGTGAAGTAATGAAGAAAAGCTCTCAGAGAGAATTTATTAGCCTGCTATAGCTGTATGTATGTGGTTCTTTGAAAATAGCATAGACCAGTACTGCCAAATACAATTTTCCGGTGATGGAAAAGTTCTATGTTGGCACTATCCAATTCAGTAGCCACTAGCTACATCTAGCCACTTAAACTTGAACACTTGAAATGTGACTGGTGTGATTTAGGAGCTAAATTTTGTTAACGAATGTAAGTTCATTTAAATATAAATTTAAATATCCACACGTGGCCGGTGGCTATCATATAGGACAGCACAAGTATAGACCAAGGCAGGCACACATGTGGCGTAGTGTCATAGTGAGATCCCTTCAGTGCCCAAGACAGAGTTCACTTATCTGTCACAGCAAACTGTTCCCTCTGCGTTTGGACACAAGCCTTTGTAAAAACATTCCAAATCACATCACCCAAAGAAAATAAAATGTCTGAGAAGGATTATGTTTTTCAGGACTCTTTAATTTTTAAGAAGCAAGAACCAAATACAAACCAGTTTAGTTAAAAATGGGAGGGGGGATCCAGAGTGGTTCATTCAACTGAATTTTCCTAGTGTCCAAGTGCTGAGACGGTGTTACTGGTTCATTGCGTTCAACTGTTATTAGAAGGATAAATCCCACTCTTGGTTCTGCAGGATGATTTATGGACAGTACTGACCTCTCCGAATGATGACAAGGATTCCCCAGCACAGCCCCAGGATTCCCTCTTCACAACTTAACAAGAACAGCAAAAACAAACAGTAGTTCTGCTAAATCCCCAGAACCACCTCACTTGAACACTTGTCCCACTTGCCCACTCTAGAAGTTTGAAATGGAGTTCACGGTAGCTCTCGAGTCACCTGGACTGAGAGTGAAACTCTGACCAGCATTCATCCTTTGAAAGGGCAGCTCTGATCCTATTAACTCTCCTGTTTAGAATTTTGTATTGATTTTCACAAATGCCCTGGGCTTTTCCTCAGTGGGCTATTCAGATCTGAATTGCCTACTCTTTCTTCAAAAGATCCTAAACACTACAATTTATAGGAAATTTTCCCAATCCTCTACCTTTCCTGCCCTGAAGCAGTGATGTTGAGATCTTTGGCAATTTAGCTCCCTTAATTTGCCCTTACTACTTATATTATTCCCATGTCAACATTGCCCTTCTATAATAATGAAATTTACTCATCGGCAGGATTTGTGTTTTATTTTCGTGGCCTCAACAGTGGAGATCACAGTATTTTTGTGTGATATATGTGTGTCTCTCAATTTGGGGAGGGAGGGAGAGGTTGTGACCAACTACTACAGGAGTTGGAGAGAAGCATTAGCAGAATCGAGAAAATCAGAAGAAGGAAGAAGTCTTGAGGTACAAGATGGGAGGGTCTATTTAAAGTAAACCTGTTAAGTATAAATAGTGACAGGACATCCTGGAAATGTTAGCCTGGAGTCATCAAGTTAATATTTCCCCCCCACTTACATGCTCTCCTTTTTTAAGTAGAAATCATTTTTTTAGTGGTCTTTTTCCCTTCCATAATGCCTAGTATAAGCCTTGCAGAGAGAGCAAATGCTTGGTAAATATTCGTTGAAAGGAGTGTCTCTTTCTTCTCTTCTTCTTTTATGAAGCTCAGTACTCTTTAAGAAATGGTGAATCGTAATTAAAGGCAACAAAATAAGAATGAGGGCACCATTCCCTTTTTTTCTACGCGTCTCAAGTACAACGTTTAAAGCACCTGAAATAGAATAAACTGGTTAGAAAAACAGTGTTGTTCTTTGAGCCCCTACAGAACATAAATTCAGTGAAAATCTGTTCAAACCACAATTCTAATTAAAGGTTTTAGCTGCCAAATAATATGTTCTGGTTAAAGCCAAGTTAGTATTATGGAGTGTTTCATGAATAACAGCACAAGCTTTATACTTTGCTGTTGATTTTCTCATGGGAAACTCATGTAAAGGAGAGTGATACCTCCCTGTTGACTTTAACTTTTAGAAATGCAAACCATGCTGAAATTGTACATAATTCTCTTCTAAAGAAAAGGAAATAGCATTTCAATGGTTTTCCTCAGTATCTGACTGAGTTATGGTAGGGCACAATTATGTCTGTTAAATTGATTTACCAGATGGAAGGTTACGTTTTATATTTAGCTGATTAAGTTGTAGGAGACTGGAATTGTATCTCATACCATAAAGGTCACATATAAAAGCAAAAATATTTTAATTAACTACATTTTGAAACCAATTAGAGGTTTAAACTAGTTCCCTCCTCCTGTTTTACTTACATTGAACTAAAAATGGAAACTTTTTTTAGAAACAGGCCTATCATAGTGTTGATATTTGACTTCATAATTTAATATCTCAAAAGGAATCTGTAAAACAGAAAAAAAGAAGAAGAAAATGTTCCCACTTAATTTTTGGAAATTGCTTACTTATGGTGGTTATATAATATATTTTTATTATTTTAGGGTTAAAATAAATAATCCTTAACTTATACTCTTATGGAACTTTCACAGAAAGATTTAAAAGAAAAAAAGTTATATTTTTTTGCCCTTTTTTTTTCTCTTTTGGATCTCTTTGCAAATAAATATATTAATAAAACCATTACCTTTTATAGAAAATTAAATCTGATAAAATAGTAAACATTAAATAAATTATTGTCTTGGTATTGTTGCTATGTGATAGGCATGTATCATTAATAATTCTCTTTAATATTCTACTTCATTACCTAAAAATAGCACTATAAAAATATAGCATAATAAAACCTGAACTGATGTTTCAGAATATTCAGACTTCCAAAACAGCGCTGATCTTGGAATTCATTAGATTACAGTATTGTTTTCCTACAGCTGCTATAAAGAATTACAAAAAGTTAGTTGCTTCCTATAACAATGTATATTTATTGTCTTAAAATTCTGGAGGTTAGCAGTTTAAAATGGGTCTTCCTGGGCTAAAATCGAGGTGTCAGTTGGGCTGTGTTTCTTTCTGGAGGCTCTAGGGGGCGAATCCGTCTCCTTGCTTTTTCCAGCCTCTGGAGAGACGGCCTGCATTCTCTGGACCCCTTCCATGTTCAAAGCCAACGACTAGTCAAGTCTTTGTCAAACTACATTATTCTGACATTCACTGTTCTACCTCTCTCTTCTGTGATTACATTGGGCCCATTTGGATAAACCAGGGTAATCTCTTCATCCTTAAGTCAGCTGATTAGCAACCTTAAATCCATCTGCAACTTCAGTTTTCCTTTACCACATAATGTAACATATTCACCAGTTCTGAGGAGTAGAGCATGGACATCGTTTCGGTGGAGAGGCATTCTTCTGCCTACTCCAAGTGCTTGGAGTTTCCATTAGTTCCATTAGTTTCCATTAGTTTTCTACAGTGTACTTTGACGTACTACCTCTTTACCATTTTATTGGAAGTTTATTTGAGGTTTCTTTATCCAGACAATCATCCAAAAAAAGCTGACTAAATAGAGGTATGTAAGTAAAGATCTGTCTAAAAAAAGATTCTGGGGAGACCTGATAAATCCAGAGGTGAAATTTTACCTTTTACATCAGTCTAAAATAAATAATAGCGTTTCCTTATAAATGTATATTCTAAAGAAAATTTATGATAAATACAGGAAAGCTATGAATTCCCTTGAGGCGGAATTGATATACCAAGAATATTCCAAAAACATAAAGTTTACATAAAGGTTATAAAATCAAAGGACGCAGAATAATAACAAATGCCCAAGTGACTTGGAAGGGTTTGAGATAGGAAAAGAACAGGACACAAGATTATATTTGAACTGGGGAGAGAACAAACTCCTGTTGGCCAGAAGTCAGTGCTGACCCTTTGTCATTGGCGCTG
Organism: Propithecus coquereli; assembly: GCF_000956105.1. NCBI lineage: Eukaryota > Metazoa > Chordata > Mammalia > Primates > Indriidae > Propithecus > Propithecus coquereli. Next base: position 3,519,688 of record NW_012152063.1, read on the forward strand.
CTGAGCCACGATACTCGAACGTATCTGAGGGGCCGTGAAGACCCTAATAGACCACTGGTTGCACCGAAAGACTGGAAATTATATTGAGAGATATAACAGTTCTAAGTAGCAATAATTGAACATTTAAATATCTATGTACATGACAAGATTGGCCAGAAAGCCACTTAAATTAAGCTGAACAATGTGATTCCCTAAAGAAATTAAAGGAACCACCTTCTAAATGGTGACCTAATCCAGAAATCTGGGAGCCACAACTGGGCTCCTAGTTCTCTTTCATCTCATCTGATACTACATTAATAGTAACTTCTGTTCCTGCTTGCTCTTAAACTGCCTCTTCCTTATCATGCCTACTGTAGTAGTTTATTCCCCATTCCAGTTATTAACCATTCTCTGATTCCATCATAGCCCTGTTCAGGCAACTCTACATCTTTCTAAAATTTAAATCTAGTCTTCCCACCCTCTTAAAGAACCATTCGATACCTACTGTATTATGTGCAAGACTAAAGCTTTTCCATAGCAAGCATGATCTCTTTCTTCCTTCCCTCCCTGACCTTCTCTCTCCCCTCTCACCAATCCACCACCTCATACCCCTTTGCCCTAGCAGTATGGAAGAAATTGAAATTCCAGGACAAATCCTTCTGTTTCACACTCACACAAACCATTCACACCTTGTTTTCCAAATGCTCCTTGCTTTTCCTAAAGTGTCTGCTTGAATAGTTCATACTCATCCTCAAATGCTTAGATGACAGATACTTCCCCTCTGTTAAGCTTTACCTGGTGCCTTCCTCCCACCCACCAGGCCACCCCAAATACTCAGTTCATGCTTTATGCCAAATATATATGTCCAAATATACTTGGACATATATCCATGCATTTATCTCTATATTAAAGTTAAATTTTCTACTCAGTTGAGAATCCTTGAGGACAATATCTATAGCTCATTTGGTATTATATCTGTAGCATCTTCAGAGAGCTCATAATAGTCACTCAATAAATTTCTCCTATATGAATAAATAAATATATGAACTAAAATAGGAGCTAGTGTACATTAATTTAGGTATTTAAAAATTGAGAAGTTTCTTTACTGAAGAACTTTTAAGAATTTAATTTATAACAAAATTTTGGAGGAAAAAGATTGACTGTTTTTGGATGGCTGTAATTGAGTCATTCAGAAGAAAACAAAGGAAACAAAGTTTTACATGGTAGCAAGTTGATGTTCCAGTCTTTTTTATATTATTTTACTTCCTGTGGAGTGAAATGACAAGCTAGAGGGTGATTTTACAGTTTTATGGGAATTAACTAAAAGCCATTAGGTAAACATCAGAGAAAAAAAAACCAAAGTAATAAATTTGAAGAAGGTAATTTTATGGCATTTAAAATAGACAGTGATTTGCTATATTTATTGTTTTCAATTTATTCCATTCGGTACTTCTGAATTCTTTAAGGTTAGGAGAATGTATATTATTATCCATATTTTCAGGCAAGAAAGTTGAGGCACAGAGACATTAAATAATACTTCACTCAGATCGCATAGTGGTAAACTCAAGACTGGAAAACTCAAGACCTTTAGGATTGTAACAAGGCGAGGTTCATGCCGAATGTGCAAAAATTACAGTAATCTTTAGATTCACAGTGATACCCAGGGAATTACGTGTTACTTTTCTGGACCATACAATCCTGACCTGTAGTGGTTTTCCAGGAAGAATTCTGTGCTGTCCCAGTCTGTGTCCCTATCGAATACTGAGCTGTACCCAATACAGATCTCTCCTACTAAAATGCTCCCACCCTCTTATGCAATCACACGTAAGTTTATACATATAGCTCTTATGAACTGTCTGGATAGGGAGGATGTCTTTTAAAAGTTTTATATCTGCAGAGAGAACTACTTTTCATGATATTTCTATTTAAAATAGTATATAAAAGATATACCTAGTAGAGATGGTAAATAAAACTACCTAAAAAAGTATGTGGTGAAATTTTTTTATGCATACACAGGAATTAGTTTACTACAGAAAGATTTATAGCAGAATGGAGTAGTTACTTTTGTATTTTTATTTATATGTATTTTAGAACCAAAAAGGGCTTTTCTTTAAGAAAAAAATAAAAAAATATATATATATACATAAACTCAGATTCCCCCAAAAGTAACATGTTATTTAAGTTTTGGAATATTTAGTCAGCAATATGACTTCATTATAAACCTTTGAACTTCAGTTAAAAAAGAAAATTATTTTAGAAAGCGGATCAAAGAAGACTAAAACATGTCCATAATCTAGTTTGATTTACTGAAATGACAGTATTTGCTAATTGAAAATAAGGCTATATAGATTTCCAAAATTTGTCATTAAATAAATGAAATGCTAAATAAATAAATAAAATAAAATAAACAAAACACATTATATTTGAAAAATTAAAGCATATAAAGGAATTAGCATATGAAGGCATTCAGGCTATATGGAATATGAATTTTCTTGACTCTAAAACGTGGTATTTGCGATGCCTGCCATAGCAGTGAAATTCCTTCTGCATTCCACATCTGATATATAAGACTGCTTGCCATAACATTCTGCATCAAGAAATTCGTGGAAATTAGAGCAATTGGAGTCCATCTAGTTCTTCTCAGCAATATTTGAAACCCAGCCTTTTGATGTAAGTTTCCTTTCATGCTTGGATATATGCAGGCATGTATTCATTCATTTAATACTCATTTATTGAGACCACCGTGAACCTATATAGTTGCTAAGTACTGGGAATAGACATAAAATCAATGATTACACTTACAGTTCTGAACATTGTTGGCGGTAGAGTAATTTCTGTGAGGCAGTGTGTACTAGAGCCATACTGCAGGTTTTGAGGTTAGGAAGTGGTTGTGGCCAAGTATAACGCTACTTTTTTTTTTAACTTGATTGTGAATTAAAGTACAAATACAAGAAGTAGCTAATAAGATCTCTATCTGTGGGGGCTTATTTTTATTTGAATGAAGATTTGTGCATGTCTACATGTTAAAAAGAGAGGGCTGGAAAAGAGAGGGAATTTGAAGATACAGGTTGAATTGCCTCGGTTAATATTTTATAATTTAGCTAAATTTTTCTTGATACTTACCTCTGAAGCCTTATTTTCCATTTAGTATTCCTACCCCCACAGCACATTTAATCCCCATTCCTTGAATTTGATTGCACCTTCCCTTGGACTTGGATGTTTCCTCTGTACAGAGCTGTGCTTGCCTCCAGCATTTGCCTGTCAGCATCTCACTCAGCCCTGGAGGAACTTCCTTCAAGGCATACGAATCTCTGCCTTACAGCGGCAACACTCTGCTTATACTTACCACATGGCATTGATCAGTCTGTTGTTCATTCTGGAGACCATGAGTACTTAGGAGGAAAAGGCTCTCTATCTTATCTCTGAGGCAGTTGCCTTGGCACTTAGCACACCCTTTCTCCATTCCTTGATTCCTTTTCTCAGTAAATAGCTAACAGGTTTATTCTATGTAGCAGGCACTGGATAGGTGCTGCCTAAACAATGGAAATATAACTACACATACTCCCAGTCCACAGGAAACTTGCAGCCTTGGTTCTCAATATTATTATTCAGTAGCCATTAACTGAATTTAATTAAGCAACAGAACTAACTAAATAATAGGTTTTAATTTTAACTATAAAAAGTGATTAAATACTTTATAATGTATTATTATATTTTGTTCCTATACGGAATTAAATTGTTTGGTTAAAGTATCTTTATCTTTTAAAAATGATAATTTGTACTTAAAATGTCATAAAAATTTGAAGAAAGTTATTTTATCTTGTTTGTCCTGATATTAAAAAAAAAAAAAAAACCAAAACACTATTGAGTAGCAACTTGTGCATGCATTCATTCAGTCAGTAAACTTTTACTGAGTGCCAGGCACTCATGAGAAATGCTGGTGAGGAAGAGGAGACAGGATTCAGTATATAGTACTGCTCTTAGATTGAGGCAACTGAGAGCCCTGCCATGAGCCTTTGAGCTTTAGAGGCCCCTGCTCTGGCCCGGGAGATGAGGCATCCATGGACGCTAAGGGCAAATGCCCACCCCTGCCCTTTTAGACCATGCTTCTGTTACCCAGGGCCCCCGTATTGTCTTCCCATGATGCCCTCAGCTGCCTTCAATGACTCGGTAATACTCTTTCCCTTGTACGCCCATTGGTATTTTTTCCTTCTATTTATAAAGGGGAGATCATTGTTATTGTTTTGGTATGTGAGGAAACTAAGAGTTAAAGTCCTATTTACATTGATAGAAAAAAATACTCACAAAAATACCCGCAAAGATTCATGAGCCATGAATCTTTTATAGTTAAAATTAAAACCTACTATTTAGTAGGTTTGCAAGGCCTTGCAAGGAGTAAATGATGGTTATCTATCATCCCATCCCTCATGCTTACCACAATAATAGTATCTCTGATGACTCAAAACCAGTATTGAAATACAGGCAAATGCTTTGCTAGAACCATTGGATAGGGGCCTTTCCTCAGAGAAGTTGTATATTGTGTATATTGTGAAAATTAATTTATGTTTGCACTTTACAGTGTTTTAAAAACATGAGTAACAATGTAACATGAGTAACAATTACCAATATGGTTTTTTAAAAAATAATTCTCTTTTAACAAATAGAAATAATTGGTATATTTGCAATAAGGGAATGGATAGATGTCTGCAGTTGTATTTCTCAATCAAAGATAAATAGTATTATAATTTCTTTAGGAAATTGTATTCATATGTTACCATAGATATGGTTAATTATTAGAAGCTGAAATTCCCCTAAAAATGATTTCTTAAAAACTTTTATATATGAATTACATATTCCTCAATGGTTACAATTAGAAAGGGTTAGATTAGAAATTTTGTTCCTTGATATTAAAATGTGTAATATCTGATTCATAACATTAAAGATTCATATTATTCAAACCAAAAAAAAGGCATGAGTTGTATTAGATTTATTATATTATGCTGAATGCTACTTTTGAAAATATATAGCCTTTTTCTAATTATGAAACTTTTAATTAGAATAACCCAAGTCTTTTGATCAACTATATTAAAAGATTTACTGTGTCCCCAAAGTGTCTTTAGTAATTGTAATTATTGTTCGATTGAACAGTTCACACATGGCATGGATTTCTACAGTGCTAGCCCGAGTGAGTGGAGTGACTTTGGCAGGAACAATGCCAGGAAACCTAATCTTCATAAAGGACATACAGGACAGAGTGGGTGATAGATTACTAGTGTTTGGTTCCAAGTGACAAAGCTCTTGAATATGGCAGATCCTCAGGGAGCCGTGAGGGTGGGAGATAGCAGGAGAAACCCAAGAGAGGAGAGGCTGCATGGAGAAGCTGACAGCTACTCAGTACTGCAAGGAAGAATAGACAATGCCAGAAAAGGGATCTGAGGCTGCTTGGATGACTTGACCTTCACCTGTGATTATACGACTAAACCTAAATTGTGGAATATCCCAAAGATTCATTAGCATAAATAAATATTTATCAATGTAATAGTCAATCTTGATTAATAATCATCTTAATTAATATTATGAAATTTTATGTTAAAACATTAACATAAATAATCTTAACTCAATGGAAATTTCTTCCTTTTCTCCTTATCATCATTCCCAATAAAAATTAAGGACTTATATACCATATGATATGTGATATTGAATATTTTTGCCTAAATTATTGGCATGAAGAATATTCATAACCTAGGACTAAGAGTGAACAGAAACAAAATGCACACTGTTGATAATCATTCTTAAGACCTAGAACTAAATAGAATAGAATTTATAAACGGGTAAATAAAAACACTGAGGAAAATATGTAAAGTCAATTATTAACCAAAAAGTATTTTAAATATACCAAGTAAAAGTTCAGAAAAGGATTATTGTTATTTTTGTTGTTTTTATAGATATCATTGCAGTAGGCAAATGAATAGGCCAATTGTAGCCGTCCCTCTCTCGACTTTTTTTTTTTTTTTTTTTGAGACAGAGTCTCACTCTGTTGCCCTGGCTAGAGTGAGTGCCGTGGCATCAGCCTAGCTCACAGCAACCTCAAACTCCTGGGCTCAAGAGATCCTTGTGCCTCAGCCTCCCGAGTAGCTGGGACTACAGGCATGCGCCACCATGCCCGGCTAATTTTTTCTATATATATTTTTTTAGTTGTCCAGATCATTTCTTTCTATTTTTTAGTAGAGACGGGGTCTCGCTCTGCTCAGGCTGGTCTCGAACTCCTGACCTTGAGCGATCCACCTGCCTCGGCCTCCCAGAGTGCTAGGATTACAGGCGTGAGCCACCGCGCCCGGCCTCGACTTATTTTTTATTTTATTTTTTTTTATTTTAACTTAAGTTCCTTAGTCTTATACATGGACTATATGAAACATTATTTATTCAACATCCATTGAACAACTTTGTTTGGGAACAGACAATCAGTTGAGCCAGGAATTTTATTCTACCTCTTTCGTCTTCCACCAAGCTGTATGTTAGGCATTGTTACTACTCTTTCATAGATGTTAAATAATTCACAGTGATTAAATAACTCACCCATGGTTACAGTCAGTACCTGAAAGAGTTAGCATTAGAGTGAGCCTGGTCTGTCTGTGTCAGAGGCCTGTGTGCTTCTATAAAAGATAGTTTATGTGTTTGTATGTTTGTGTATGTGTGCAAAAGTGACACCCCACACTTAGGTACACAGTCACACACACCAATCTCTTAATGAAATGACAAGTCTGGACCTTGTTACTTACTATGCCTCAGAACCCTAATTTTTTAACCTTAATTTCTGCTATCTAACTTTACTGTTCCTTTCCTATTTTTTATTGTCATACCCTGCCACCCTAAGTTTATTCTGTGCCATGGAGATCGATGTGAGAATAAAGATTTGAAATACCTTTAGCTCATGATGTGTTCTTCAGATGCTTTCTGTTTCCTTTTGTTCAGGTTTTTTTTTTTTTTTTTCCAAATGAGAAGAGGAAAAGATTTTAGTTCTGTCCTGTGTATTTTAATATTAATTTTTTTCACTTAAATGATAACCAATTTTTTATGCAAGATTTCCATCTCAGCAGACAAATGTATTCAGATGAGCACACAGACTGAAAAGCTTGCCTTCTGTTTCTGTGATTAATTGAGATGTAGAGAATGATGGGTGTGGGGTAAAAATGGAAAGGCAATTAGTGCGACTAGGCATGAAATACATTCACATACAAGCAGAACTTTTCCCCAGCTAGTGATCTCTTTATGTGCTCTGAGAGTTTGCATCCCATTAGTAAGTCTCTGGCATGGAAATCTTCATCCTTTGGGGAGACCAGCGCATTAAACTTGGAATTAACTCTAACTGCAAACTGAGTCAGCACTCTAGGTCATTAATTCTACTCCTTGGGTATACGTCATGCTGAGCTTTGGTGTGTGGGCTTCTGAAGTGTTAGGAATGACTTTATAGAGCCTTGCAAGGAGTAAATGATGGTTATCTATCATCCCATCCCTCATGCTTACCACAATAATAGTATCTCTGATGACTCAAAACCAGCATTGAAATATAGGCAAATGCTTTGCTAGAACCATTGGATAGGGGCCTTTCCTCAGAGAAGTTGTATATTGTGTATATTGTGAAAATTAATTTATGTTGCACTTGACAGTGTTTTAAAAAAACTTATGTTCCTCAATTGATAGATAAAAATGTCTCAATGTCTCAAATATTATCCTTTCAAAAATTGAGAATTATATCTTTTTGCATATCTCCACCAACCAATAAAAGTTGACTAATTTTACTTCCATTAGAAATATTAGTGGTATTAAAATATTTTAAAAATCAATTTCTAAGCATAAAATTTATTGAAATAGTTCCTATTTTTACGCTACATATAGCACTCTCCAATTGCTGATAATCTTTCCTTTCTTCTCTTACCCTTCTACGTCCTTTTCGAGAACCTCTGGCAGATATTATTGTCTCCTTTAATCATCCCAGAGCAGTACAATTATAATATTAACAACTGCCATTGACTGATTTCTTACCCCAGCATTTCTCCAGATAATTTGAGTCCAGATAATCTTTTGTTGTGGGAGGCCGTTCTATGCATTGTAGGATGTTTGGCACATCCCTGGCCTCTACCCACTAGATGCCAGTAGCAGCTCCCATACTGCCAACCAAAAAATATCTCCAGACATCACCCTTTGGGGGCAAAACCTTCCCTGGTTAAGAACTACTGGCTTATCCTGTACCAGGCACTGTTTCATTTGATTCTACAGTAACTACAAAATATGTAGGACTGTATTAATCGGGGTCTTGGGAGGGAACAGACCTATGCAGCATGGATCATAGGTTTCATTCACAATGAAGTTAGCAGGGTTAAAGGAACTGCTTAGGGATATGGGGATATCCAGAAAATAGCAACAGTGAGAAGCCATTCCCTCTCCTAGGGCTGAAGTAGAACAAACGGGAAATTGTTCCTGGAGTCCTGGAGAGCTGGGTCATGGAGCAGGGGCTTCCAGAGGGAGATAAAGTCAGGAAGAGACAATGCTATGATCAGTGATGGCACACTGTAACAGGGAGAGTCTAGGATACTGTGACTCTACCCTCCTCATTAATCCTTTGCCCACCAGCCTGTCCTGCCCATGGGTTGAGCCCAAATGAAATCCAACCAACAAAGGACTGGAGTGATGCAACTCTAGGATTTGGCCCCCATGGGGTTGAAAGGAAAATGGAATCTGTTGTGGAAAATGGAGAAAATACAGAAAAAACTATCCCCATTTTAACATGAGAAATGGAGGTTTAAAGATACATAATTCATTCAAAGCCAAACAGCTAATGTGTGGAGCAGGCATTTAAAAACATATCTATTTGACTTCAGGCTCTATGAGGGTCTGAAGGAACTGACGTTCAGCAAGACTATTACTCAATGTTATTGATTTTAGTGTGTGATAGACGGAAGACTAGAATCCAATTCTCGTTTCTATTCTGGTGTTTGCTTTCTTATGTTGACCATTGGGAAAAAGCTAAGGGCTGTATATCCAGCCCCTTCTCGTAGGAGTGAAAGCTATCTGCTGGCCTTAAAAATCATTTCTTTCCGAAAATCTTGGAAAATTCTAAGGTTCATGTAAAATGTTTAAATGGCATATGCTGTTTTTCCAAGCTGTCAGCACATTTTTGTCTTGATTGCAGACACTTAGCCCCAGCTGGTGCAATGAATGTATTAGGAGAGGGAGGAGGACAGGACTGAGAATCAGGAGATCTGGGACCCCGTCCTGGCTTGGCCACTTCTAGCTGTCTGGCCTTCAGCAATAGTACCAATAATATGAGTTCCATAACCTTTTCTTCCCTTTGACATTCAGCCAGGTCTTCACAGTTATTCCCAGGTATCTAACTGAGTGAGCACAACCTGTGAAGTCAGGAAAGTATTAGACTTTATGTTTCATAAATGCAGGATCAGGCTCAGAAAGCACTAGAATCTCACTAAAAATTCCAGAGCTAGGAAGTGGTGCTGTGCAGACCCAACTTCACATCCTTTCACTGAGAATGCACTGACTATTCTAGTCTGCCCGCTCCCTTTAGAAGTGATTAATCAATTTATTTACTCCCTCTGGACAGCCAATTTGCAGAATTTAATCCGTTAGGTTTCATTGTAAAGTCATGTCGAGATATAAGTCTGAGAATCTGTGATCTTTGTCCTAGGTCATAAACAAGGCTACCAAGGATCAATATAATTAGGGATCCGTGGTTTCTCATTTTTCCTTTCCAGGTTTTAGGTGAATATATTTATTGCTTATAGCTTTTCAGAGACAAGACTGATAATTTAATGGAATTTTTAAATAAATGTATATAGGGAAACAAATCTAAGTTAATACAATTTCATTTTCTCACTTGAATCCTGGGTGATATGGATTTTGGTAAATGAGATTCAGACTTCTATGTCTGACTCACTAAGTTAAAGGAAAGGAGAGTTGCCACTCCAGGAAGGTCTGGGAAAAACCTTAATCCTTCCCAAAATTGTTTACCTTCTTTGCCTCCAGGTGGGAGGCCCAGCAAGTGGTACATTTCAGGTCTCAGTCACTCTAAACTTCTTTTTCTTAGCCCTGTTGTCTCTCATACCTCCTGAATTTCTACTTTTACAATATTTTCAGGCCTTGAGTTTTTTACCTTTTCGATATTTTCAGGCATAAAGTCATTTGTACAACACCAAAAAAGTAACTAGCTTTATTTTTTTGTATCTGACCTTAATCTTTCTTTCAAGTTCCTATTTTGCCTAACCAACTCCAAGAAAATCTGTAATGCGAGTGTTCTCAGTCCAAGTTTAAAGCTGTAGAGAATGGAAAAAGAAAAGAACAAAGAAAAAAATAAGTATAGACGTTTGAAGTGTGAAAGTGAAAAAAAAAAGGGAAAGATTATAAGTTGTACTTTTGATACCGATTGTAGTCTGGCAAAAATATAAATTCCTTCAAAGAAAACATTTTCACTGATCACAAAATCTAGCTACATTATAACATTGTATCTGTTACAGGTGATTAGTGGTGCTTTGGAAAAACTATTCTGTAATTTTTTATGGTGTTCATATATGAGAAAAGGTTGCAGACCTATATTTTCAGTATTTAGAAAAATACTCAAGTCTTTGAGGCTGGCTGACTGCCTGCGTATGGGTCCAGGCTTCATCGCTTTTTACCTCTGTAACCTTGGGCAAGTTACTTACCCTCTCTCTGTGTGTTGGCCTCTTCACTGATATAATCAAATTATATTAATAAATAGTATCTATGCCATATGGATAATTTGGTGGTTAAACAAGTTAATAATGATGGAACACTAAGAACAGTACTGCAACATAAAAAACTATATAAATGTTAGTTGTCATCAGAAATATCCTTTTCAGCAGCATCATCATCCTCATCCTCATCACTACCACCACCACCATCATCCACTTCTACTACAGAGACTCAATCCAATGTGTCCATTCTTCTAAAGTATAAGTATTAAAAATTTAATTAATTATAACTAATTATAGAGCTTTACTATTTAGAAGAATTTAACCAAAACAATAGTAATATTTAATATATGTGTGAATAATGTGCATTTATATTTTGGAACATATAATCACACTCAGAATGTTTAATTCTAAGACTCGGCTACCCTTCATTTCTCGCTGATAGTGTACTGAATGTATAGAAAGTTTTATTCACCATGATTCTAGTTGGCTTGGTGTTATTACACCAAATTTGTTTTCCCAGGGTTTTAGGTTAGAAACTACTGACAAAGAAATATTCCAGGAGTTAGAATTAGACATAAATTATGTGCTACAGAGGTGTCTTCTATTACCAGAAGTCAGGTCAGAGTCTCTGAAATCACATTAAGTTACTGTTTTTGTGGTTATTGAGTTTCACCCTTGAGAGAATTAAGAGGGCCAACAAGAAGTATAATAAATCTTAATCTGACCCAAACATAATTAGTGATTAAACTTCCCATTAACAATCCCAATTCTGCTAGAAAAAATAACTAGAAAACTTATATTTTTACTCCTTTTTCACTTTCATATGTAGAGAAGTAGAACAACATTTCACACATTTCATAAAAATAATGACTATATTTGTCTGTTTAATTAATTTAGAGTAAATGCCTTATTTACGTGCTTGGGTTTTTCATTTGAGAATGAGAAGGGACCAAGAAAAGGGTGAGACTTTAAAAAAAAAAAAAAAAACACAGGAGCAGTTGGCTCTGTATTTTTTAATTTTTATCTATTTTCTTTGTCTCAATCCCCAGCCTCTGAGCCCAACTTGAAGGTGCGGTCCAGGTTAAAACAGAAAGTGGCAGAGAGGAGAAGCAGCCCCTTACTCAGGCGGAAGGATGGAAATGTTGTCACTTCATTCAAGAAGCGAATGTTTGAGGTGACAGGTAATTGAGGAATGGGCAGACTACACAATACACTAACAAATGCTGGTAGTATTAATAGAAATGGGGAAAATAGTTTAGAATAAATATACCTGCTGCATATTAAACGTTATTTTGAGGAGAAATATTTCTTGGAAGGAAATTATATTGAAAACTCACAAGTAGTTCAGTAAACCTTGCTATGCATTCACCAACTGTGTTAAACAGGAAATGAATGAAAAAAACAGAGTTATGTGTCAATCAAGGCATAACTAGGGAACACTAAAGCTCACCTTATTCTTTTCAGAAACAGGCAGTCCATTTTGGGAATGCCAACCAGGAGAATATAACTTTTAATGAAATTTGATCAGAAATGAGCAGAGGGAGGTCCAAGAAGAACACTTCCCCCCTACTCAGACATGAATGTACAAAATACATCTGGGAAAATTAAACTACATAGAACAGCAAAACCTTGACTTTTCAACAAATTTACAGAACTCATAAATGACTTTATGTGTTTACTAGTGAACTGGGACTTAAGGCAGGAGGGGGATATATTGCTTTTTACGAAGGGGAAGAAACTGTCATTTTCACTGGTCTCAAATGGAAGAGTTCTTATTTTTTTAGCTGCCTGGTTAGTAGTGGGGCGAACAGGTTAGGAAATTCAACCTGATGTCTTACAAATGCCCCTAGTCCCAGTCGCACCTGGTTTGAAATTAGAGAAGACCTAAAATCTACAAGAACCAAAAAGGCTAGCCAAAGTAATAACACTGACTACTGTTTATTGAGTATCTACTTAGAGCCATGCATTCTACCTGGTCTTCTCCTTCGGTTGCATCAAGGAAGAAGTAATCTGCAACCATTTTTCTCCATTCTTAAGGAAAATTGTCCTAATACCAATGCAGGCAGTTGGTATTAGTTCTACAAGATCAGATCTGACCCTTAGTAGCTTTTAAACAATTCTTTATTTTCTGTGTCTCTCTTTTGGCCATACAGTGTCTAGATTCAGGGAGACAATATGGAGGAAGACTGTGGAAGTGGAGGTAGAAACGTGTATTTAGGAAGAGAATACTAATGTAACTTAAAAGTTTGACAGGTTATTTAGAAATAAAAAATTTAGTCTCCTAGTCAATCCTGACAGATTGATATGCTTATCTGAAGAAAAGTATTAGTGATTACAATGGACAACTTTCCTTGAGGTATAAAAATGTTAAAGAAATGAACAATAAGTAAAATTATTTTACTAGAGTTTATATCTATTTTACAGCACCAAATATAATCACTAATTTAGATGAACTGAATTCTAAGTTTGGAGTTACAGACTTTTTTTTCCAAGAAATGTTATTGTATTTAAGTAAGTAAAAATCTTAAGTGAGTTTTTCTAATAGAAATCTTTGGTGGGGGTGGGCGGTTCGGAAGGGAGTTGTTTTAATGAATGTAAAAGAATAATAAACCTATCAGCTGTCTAATGTAAATGGAGATAGCTTGTTTTTCTAACTAGGGAGAGTAGTTTCCCTCTAACAGAAAAACTTGAGGTAAAGGGAAAACTATATATGTTGCTATTTTTTCTGCTTTATAATCTTAATATCTAAAATTATATTTATTTATCCTAATGTGCTTTTCTATTTCCTTATTAGTCTTTTCTTGATCATAACTTTTTCAACAGTCACTTTCTCATCCTTACCAAATAGCAGTGGAGTTTAGCTCAATACTTACCTCAGTAATGATTAGTTCTCATTTATAAGGCTTATGGTTTGCCAGAATTTTACTTGAATTTCTTTACATTTAAAATATATTTTCTTCTTAATTTTGTGAGATAATGACTCTCCTTTTCAACCCAAAAAATAATGTGTATTTGAAGACAGACTTATGCATTTATTACAGACACATTTCTGGTCAGTCAGCTGGGATTTGTGGATGCTTTGGTAGATATTTTTAACTGGTATGCCAGTGTCTTTGGAAGCTCCGAACTACTGGCACACAGCTGTCTTCACCCTACCCTCCTTTCCATTTCTCTGCCAACTTTCATCTAATTTGGATCATAATATTAAATATTTTTAGTATCTAGGCAGACACTGTCGTGACATCATAGCAGTTAGACTGCATTGCTGTTATTCTCTTGCCTCTGTATCTTTTCCTCTCTTCCCCATTTCATAGGTTCCATGGTAAGATCTTTTCACACCCATGCCACCTCTCTCCTCCCAGTGGCTGATATGGGAAGCACTTGCCATCTTCTTCTTTTTCAAATTCAAGTGTTTTCTGTCCCTGTCATCCCCACAGAGCCCCATTCTTTTCAAATTCTAGGCATTGGCTCATCCGTGTGCCTGCAGCACCTTCTCTTCCATTCTCCCCTTCTCCGTGGCACCATTTCATGATCTACTTTTCTTTGAGCTCCAGTTCCAGTATTACTCCTTCTCTGAGATTTTTCTCAATGTTCCCAGAAAAATCAGTTGTACCTCCTCCCAGATCCCATCCAGTGTGATGCCATGGAATCTTCTGTTACAAAAGTTGCTGCCTTGAATTTTAGTGCTTATTGCAGCAATTTCTAAGTAAGGAAATACTTGAGTCTGAATATCACATACGATAATATAAATAATATAATTTAAAATTGGTGAGACAGAATGTTTAAGAAAATAGTTTAAAAAAAACCCATAAAAATGGAAATGAGACATTAATGAGAAATCAGTACTTAGTCGTACCAGAAAGAAAAGAGTCAGGAGTTGGGGAAAAGAAGCTCCTATAAGAATAAAAAAACAAAAAAATGTGCATTTTCTTTGGTAAAAGAAGAGTAAATAGGAAGGGGTAAAGATTAAAAAAATTATCAAAATGTAAGCAGATATATAGACAGAAAAGCAATGAGCAAGATGTGTTTAAGCATTTTTGATAGTCCTGACTTGTTCAAATCCCACAGTAAGTATGTAGCAGGATCCAAATTCTATCACCAACCTCATTCTTTCCAGTGACGCTGCACTTCTGTATAGAGAAACATTTATAATAGAAAGTTGAAAGCCACAGGTGACCTGAAGGAGGGCAAGAAAATATTGCCTGGACGTTGGGAGTTCCCGTTCTCTGCAGGACAGATGGTACATGAGACATGATTTGAGTTTACAGGTGGGATTAGGCCTGCAATGAAGTAAGTGAAGGAAAAAGAGGATAAAAATATATGAAACAGGGAAGTGTTTGGCACTTATGGAGAGTAGGTGATTTAATTTGACTGACTGCAGTGTGCAGAAAGGCAACAGTGGGAAACAATATCAGGCCCTACTTTGGAGCAGAGGAACATGGTGAAAGTTGTATCAATATGACCCTCTGGCAAGAGTTTGAAAGAAAGTTTTGAGGGACTACTATAGCCACTCAGAAGTAATGAGAGACTTTTACTATAGTTCATGACAGAATAACAAGGCCTTAAACGCAAATGATTTTTAGTCAGATGTAGATGCGAGATAATGTAAAGAACAAATTGGAAGGACCTAGTGACTGGTTAGTTTTGAGGTAAAAAGGGGAGTGAGGATAACTGTAAGGGTGGTGATAAAATGACGGAGATAAACAGGAAACATTTAATATTAGTTGGTTTTGACACACATATAAGGGGAGATCAAAAATGTCCAGCATTCCAGAGGAATTCAGGCTGGAATTTATGAGAGTTAAAGGCAAGAACTGTAACTTTTAGAAGATTGCTCTGCCTAAAAATGACATTTGAAGTCACGTTATTGAGTGACTTTGACAAGAGAAAGAGGAAAAGGAAAAGGCCACAAACTTAGGTGTTTGTCTGAATTTAGGAATTGATAGGTGAAGGAAAAGTCAGAGAGCTGGAAAGACGAGCATGGAGGTGGAGAATGTTACCATAGGAAGGATATGGAAGGGATGTTTTCTCAAAAGCCTTTAAATTTGCTAGCATTTGAGCAAACTGTTGTGGTCTCAAGAATTATTAGCATACTGACAGACGAGAGGGGCAATTACAGTGGAGAAGGAGGGCCTGAAGATTCCAGATAATTGATGGAACAAAATCTTGAAAGGATTTCAGAGTAAGGGATTGGGATCATGGATAGAAGTAAATGTGCTAACATTGGAGAGAGGAGAAGAAGAGAATGCTTTACCTTTGAAATGGGGAAGGGGAATATAGATGACATAATCATGAGGTAGAAAGAAAAGATGTTGGAGGAAATCGTATCAGAAGTCCTTAATCTTTGAAAGGTATGAGGCAAGATCATTTGTGCAGAGTTGGGTTGACAAGATATAAGTATGAGGCAACTAGAAAACTTTTGAAATAAATGAACTGTAGAAGGTGATAAAGAATTAAATAGAGCTCAGTGATTAATTTTCCAAGGCTAGAGAAGATGACTTCTCTAGCTATATTTCTAGGAATTGAAAAGGTGTATTTTTTATTAGATGTTTTAATAAATGTGTTCATTTCCTCATAAGTTGCTTGCATGTGAATTTTATATATGAAGAGTAAAGAGGTGAGTTAAATAAATAATCTGTCTTGTCAACTTTTGCTGAATGGAATTTCCTATTGTGTTGGTGTTTAAAATTTTACATGTTAAATTTAGGCAACTTCTCATCTTTTGGAAAATAAGTTAAGTAGAATTAAAAGTCAGATGAAGGCAGTCAGTAAAATGTTGAGATTTTACATTTTATTGTATTTCCTTAATTCACCTTTGATTCATATGTACTGTAATAAGGCATAGCCTTAGTATATCAAATAAAGAGCAATTTATAGCACAGCATATAAGCAATTTTTGCAGACATAGCAGGAGCAGCTCTGGGCCTCATGTGTTAACAATCTGTTTTTCTGATGTACATGTGCAAGTTCATTATCTCCATCAGTATTATTTTTTAGGATAGCACAAGAGCAAGTAAGAAAAGATTCCTTTCTTTAATTTTCTTTTTTCATCAAAAGCTTCTGTGACCCTCTCTAACTGAGTATCTTTACTTCTCTAGAAACTGTTGAATATTATGTTGTCTTTTTTTGCAGTGAAAATAAAGAGGGAAAATCAATATGAAAATTCAGAAATGTTCCCCCCATTTTTTTTTTTTTTTTTGAGACAGGGTCTCTCTTTGTCACCGAGGCCGGAGTGCAGTGGTGCGATCATAGCTCACTGCAGCCTCGAACTCCTGGGCTCAATAGATCCTCCAGCCTTGGCTTCCCAAAGAGCTGGGTTTATAGGCATGAGCCATTGCACTCAGCCCTGTTCCAAATATTTTTATAGTTCTTTCTGTTTAGTGAAATGGTGCTTATCATTTACATAGGGGGAAAATAAAACAATGTCCAGTGTAGTATGTTACTTATAGTAACTAAGTTCACCTCTGTGTGCTTTTTATGAATACATTTGTACTTCACAATATTTTTCAGAATCCTCAGTCAGTAGCAGTTCTCCAGGATCTGGTCCCAGCTCACCAAACAATGGGCCAACTGGGAATGTTACTGAAAACGAGACTTCGGTTTTGCCCCCTACTCCTCATGCTGAGGTAAGACCCTTATTATGTTGGTTCTTTTAAGAATTGGATCCCTGATTAGCTACCTAATACAAAGTGCTGTTTCTGAGTTGAAGTTTAATATCCAAGCGATTTTTATGAATTGAAGTTTACTCAATTTCACACATTATAAACCTATTTTAAAAAAACACCGATATTTATTAACTGGTGTAAATATTATACACCTATAAGAAAAAAACTGATAGTTAACAACTGATATAAATAAACCTATAAGAAACTGACTGATATTTATTAACTGATATAAATAAATGTCAGTTATTTTTCTTATAGATTTATAATATGATAAATTGAGTAAACTTGATCTTATTTATAAATAAAACAATCGGGGATGTTTGGACGGCAATCAGGGTTTGAAAAATATTGAAATGTAATAGTCAGGTAACTCATTCTTAGTCATCCTATGTATACACTGTCCAGTGGTTAGGCAACTTACTAGTCCTTCTGCTTAGTTTATTGGTTATTATGATGGGAGTAGACCCATCAGTAAGTAAAAACAACTTCGTGTAAACCTCTCAGAACAACCTAGCAAGGTGACTTTGCTCTATAATTTCATGTATATCTTACACATAAGCACACACATATGCCTATGCACATTAAATTATTTATAAATTATGAAATCATCAGGCCAAAATATAAGTGAAGGGAGACACTCAGAGGTTATCCCTTATAAGCAAAGGACTGAAGCTAGTGAAGTCAATTTTGCTCTGAGGGCCTTTGTATACTTGAGTTTGAGCTTTGATTTTCAGGGCCTCTCAAAACTCAGCAGATTGAAGATAAAGCCCAGTACTAAACAAGAGGATAATCTCACAGGAGACCCTCCAAACACTAAGCTGGTATCCCAAAGGCCCTTATCTATGCTACATTGGTGAGTCACCCATCTCCGCTCCCAGAGCCGTCTTGATACGGAGCAGAACAGAGGGCAGATTCTCTCCCTGAGAAGCTGTAACCACGTGCTAGTCCTTGGGTGGATATGCAGCTCAAATCACATAACTTCAAGCTGTTAATTTGGCTTAAAGTGGCCCCATATTTGTAGTCCCCCCAGGTATCTGCAAAAAACAAATATAAATCCTCTCTAGAGGAATATATCTTTCTTCTAGATTTCAAATGTTTCTCTCAAATAATTTCCCAAGGAACATGAGTAGAAAAGATAGATGTTCTCACATACAACCATCTTCCAGCTATTTGAAGAGCAATAATTTGGGCCTCTACATTGTCTCTAGGTCCCTCATCT
This sequence comes from Propithecus coquereli, assembly GCF_000956105.1. NCBI lineage: Eukaryota > Metazoa > Chordata > Mammalia > Primates > Indriidae > Propithecus > Propithecus coquereli. The sequence continues at coordinate 3,538,275 of NW_012152063.1, forward strand.
TTTTCTTATTTTTACCATCCTATTGCCCCTCTTGCTCTATTTTGTTATCCTTTCAAAAACATGACAGCAGATGAAATAAACACTTCGTTTATATTTGTGACCAGAGACGAGAGTGGGAATATTGGACTACTGGTTGTAGGTATTGTCTTTTTGTTAGTGCAATTATATCTCAATATCGGTCAGTTTTCTACAATCCCTTTAATAGATTTCCAGGAAAAGGACAAGTTAGTCCCAATTTTTTTAAAAAAATACTTTAGATTTCCATTGTCTCTCAGTTTGAAGAATGTGATTCTCAGTAATTGCAGAAACATCCAAGCATCTGGGTTCTAATCAGTCCCTGGATGGATTTTGTGCCCTCAGAAAATGAAAACAACACACTACACTACAATTACACCCAACAGCATGTATGATTCTTAGAAATGCATTGTCAATGCAATAAGTCTCGGAAGACCACTTACAGCATGGTAGCATTTTATTAGGTTCAGAAACATTGACATAATATTTTGACTGAGAATATGTAGTAAAAGTATATTTTAAAAAAACAAGTGAGTGATGAACACAAAATTTAGTGTCATGATTATCTTTCAGGAGGGAAGAAGGAGGAAATTATGGTTTGATAGTTACTAAAAAAGAAGATACATATATTCCTTCATTGTAGATACATACACATGTGCATACAATACTTAGTACAACATGTCAGAACAACCAAAAAATATACATTGGTGACATTGGAAATAAATGAAAAATTTCAAGCCTTTTGTGACCTATTAAATTAAGTTAAATTAAATGTAATGTCCCAGATTGTGTGACCCTATCTTTAAATTTATATCTATATATATACACAGATATATATATATACACACACACACACACATATATAAAATAGTGGAGAATATAAATTAAAGGAGTTTGCATATATTGTTTTAATCTGTTTTATATTCCTAAAACCTTAACTGTCACAAATTATCTGTTTAGATGCTGGAATTTTCAGCTAATTTTTGAACAAATTCTGTCACTATAAACCTTTCTTTCCACCCTAACCATTAAAAAAAAAGAAAACAAAACAAAACAGAAGGAAATGTGATTTAATGGAGTTTAAAAGGGTAGAGGTATTTCTTCAGGTCAGTGACAGGACATTCACCTCCAGAGCTGGAAAGACTAGTTCAAAAGCAAGCAGTGACTTACCTCATAATGAATTAATTGTGTGCCTGAACTATGATCCGAAAGGCCAGGTGGGCAGACCTTAATGCACTGATGGGTAGCCTCTCCATGGCCCAGAACAAAAAATGCAACCCTGATGGTTAACATGTGGTTTTCTGCTGTATTGCATTTACAGAGCTCTGTAGTGTAATTCATTCTGGCTAGGTGAGGAGACAGTGGAATTCAGACTGACACTGTCAGCAAATTAATACCCTACCTTTGTAACACTAAATGTGTCCACCTAAACTGGAGAAGAGAGAGAAAAAATATATTCTCAGCCATACTTGATTGACTATTATTTAGAATTTAGTATGATTTTTACAGGTGTCTGCTAAGATTAATAATAGTATGTGATTTCATAGCAACAGAAATATTTCGGGGGTATGAATTATTTACATCATACTTCACCATTTAAAAAATAAGCTTATTCTACCATTTTTGCTTATGCAATACAGGTGAGTTTTCATTTTAAAATGGTATCATGGTGAACTCTTTATTTTATGGCCCAGAAGTAGAAAAGCATGCCACCTAATTCTTTTAGAACCCAGGTAAATGAATGGGATTCTGCCCCTTTTGCTGCTTAGGAAATAGGAAAGCAAGGCTGTATCTAAAGATCTTGAGCCCTAGATGAAAACAAAATTTTCTGTCTTGTAATTCACATGTCCTGCCTAATTTAGATAAAGGGAAGACAGAAGTAGGAGAATTTACTCATAAGTCGGGTCTCAGGAAATAGCACAATGTAGTGGAATGCATGGGCGTTCCATTCAGAAGGCTGTGTGTGAACCTGGCTCCAAAACCAACCACGTTGTCATCCTTGGCCAAGTTGCCAAACTTCCCCTGACCCTCAGATTCCTGATCTAATAAAAGGTAATACTGTAACACCTGCACCAACAGCTCTGTTATAAGGAATCAGTGTTTGGAAGGCAGGTGGTAAATTGTGAAGTTCAAAGGAAGTTCATTTTTTGTTGTTATTGTCAATGCTGACTCCTGGTAGGGAAAACTCATTAGCATGTTTGTCTTCAAGCCAGCAACTCTCATGTGAGAGTGAGTCTCCATCTGCTCTGACCACTTCTGTTCCATTCCTTCTATTTCTTACATATGCTCAGTCCCAGAACTCAGATTGTTGGAGCTACTTGCTTTACTCATTTGTAAACTTGGTTAAGGAGCTGAAACCTCACGGCTTTCTATTTCCAACTCCAGTCAAAGATGTCTTTACCTATCTAGTTACTTTATTGTTAATACTGTGGGCCTGTGGGTTCAAATATGTTTCCATGGATATCAGCACCATTACTTTAGATTCAGTAGATTTATTTGATAGCTATTTTAGCAGTAGCCAAGCTCCTGGTTTATTTCTAGTTGAACATTAGTGGCTGTCTCGGTTATGCTATATTTTAAATAATTTTTTTCAGCAGATACAAATTATTTTAAAAAAGATTCTAATAATAAGGTTAACTGTTCTAAAATCATCTGAAATGTCACTTGTTTTGCCCGAGTCTCACATGACTCATCTGCCTATTGTTTCATAATAGTTGTTGTGACATTTGCTATAAATGTTATACTCCCTTCTGAGTGGGTGGAGAGCTATGGTTTTTGATGGCAACAAATAAAACATTTTTCCTCCCCTCAGGGAAAGGAGGTTGCTATAACAAAAAAAAATCATTACTAGGAATAATATGAGTCAATATTGTAAAGCAAGATCTTTAGCAAAACATCGATGCCTTTCAAATGCTAAACAAATTCTGTCAAATGATTTTTTTTTTTTTTGGTCTCACAACTATTTTATAGTAATACCTTCATGGGCGTCCAGTAAAAATAAAAACTTAGATTTTTACTGCCTAAACAATTTTCTTTTTTAGTTACATGGAGATTTTAATTTTCTATCAGCTATCTGAAAGAGGGTAGAAAATAAATATAGTGTTGAAAAATAAGGTAAACATTGAATAATTAAGAGCTTTTTTTTTCTTTTAATGTGGCTCTCTTCTTTTTAGATAGTCTGAATTTGAGATTTGGGACCTTTAAAAGCCAAAGTTGATTGAGGCTTTGTCTTCCTGTATGCCATTCAGATAGAAGCAGATGTTACCTGATAGAGCTAGTCAGGGGTGCTCCAGTCTTAGGCTAAAGGAAGGCAAGTGCAGGGAAGGTAGTTACACCCTGAGCCACAAGCCAGTGAGTAGGAGAGTTCAAGTCTGAGACGCTTAGACCAAACTTCTTTTCACTAGTCCAGACTGCTTCTCACCAAATCTCTGTATGTATTTTTTTTTCCTTTTTCTGATTCTTGTGCATATTGTATAACAGATAATTTTAAACATAAAGTAAACTGAAAATTCTACATCTATTTTTCCTGTAAGTTGCTTAAAAAGTAGGCAATTATTCACATAATTAGTATTCTGTCAAGGGTCATCAGTTGACTACTTTGTCTTCTTAATAGTAAGAAAGGTATTCATTTGTCTTTTTCCTCCTTCCCTCACTCCCTCCTTTTCTCTCTCCATCCCTCCTTTCTTCCTTCCTCTATATCTCCTCTCCCCATTTCTATTTTCCTTGTCCCCACAGGCAGTCATTCTCTGTTTTTGTTTATGTGGATTCTTATATCATATATATATTTTTTTGCTCTGTGCCCATGAATTTTAGTGAATATAAATGTCACTGTGTTTATCTATCTCATTCCATTTCTTTTATCACTAAGCATATGTTTTTAAATCCATTCTTGTCTCTGTGGATTCAGAAATCTAATGGTTTGCTTTTAATTACCATAAAAATCCATGGTGGGTGCTACTCCATTTTACCCACCTATTCCGGAGGTCGGTGTCCTGGTGGCCTCCAATCCCCAGCCATCACCAAAAAATGCATCAGTATATACCCATGGACATCACCCTACAGCTTAGTGAGAGAATTTCTTAATGTTGTAATTCCCAGCAGAGGAATCACTGGGTCATGATGTATCGTATAATTATCTTGGTTTATAGTGCTGAATTATTCACCAGAATTGCTTGACTTGTCTATAGTCCTGCTAGCAATATGTAAGGGTTTTTACCTTTTGTAAATCTCTGTGACATTTGACATTGTCAATTTTTGTCAATGTCCATTTTGGAAGAGATTCTGAGTTTTTTAAATTGAAACTAGTAGCTTCTTAATTTCAATGCCTACATAAATAGATTTATTGAGAGACAAAATTTTTCAATCTATGTGTGCTTTATTCAACTGAATTGCAAAATATAATCTATAAGATATCCTTTCCATTGACATGATAGTGAGAAAAGAAATAAAATGAAAATTTGAGCCATGCAGAGTGGCTCACGCCAATAATCCCAGTGACTTGGAGGGTGAGATGGGAGGATCACTTGAGCCCAGGGGTTCAGGGCTGCAGTGAGCTATGATCCTACCACTGCACTCCAGCCAGAGTGACAGAGTGAGACCCCCTATCTAAGAAAAATAAAAATGAAAATTTGAAGAGCCTTACTAAATGTGAGTAGCCCCCCACCCCCTCCAGTGCCTAGCCCAATTCATATTCCCTGACCCAACATCATGCTCTTTCTTGTGAAATGCTAGTTAGCCATCAAAGCCTAGTTTAAAAGTGACACCCTCCTCTGTGCTATCAAAGTATTTTAACCCTATGCTAATTATAGTAATTATTACAGGTCATTAGAGTTAGTTCTCTACTTTTCTATGCACCTGACTAGTATGTGAATTTATGTGGTATAGTACGTCTTTGTACATCTCTCATCTAACACCATTAATCTGACACAGTGGAGTTACTCATTAATTGTTTTGTGAAGGTTAAGTGATAGCCATTCATACATTTAATATTTCCATTTTGTCTAACCACAAGAAAAGTTTCTGGTTCTAAAAATTTTTTCAGATTAAAACCATCTTTCCCATGTTCTAAGCTGTGAAATGTTGGCGTCTTAGCAAAGCACTGATTTAAGGGCTGGATCAGTTTCAAAACTGCTCCCTGGAAAAATCCTGGCTTTGCCTGAAAATACTTGTGAGCTCACCACAACCCTAAGGTGGGGTGGCTTTCCAGCCCTGCAAGATTACTGAACAGGCTCCTTCATCGTCTCAGTGGAATGCTGCTCCTCACAACCTGTTAGTCTGGCTTCCAAGTGTGCCTGCACTCAATTAGCAGTGTCGAATACCACTCCAGGTTTTGTTAAGAGACATTAACCTGGAAAAGATAGACTGCTCCTAACAAAAAGCTTAGTTGAGGAAAGCTGTATTTAAAGAATATAATTTGAAGAAAATGGTTTCTCAGTTCTGTTAAGTCATTGGCGATTCTAGACATTGGAGGTCTACATAAACTCTGTGCTTGTTTCCTTATCTATAATCAAGGGAGACAAGCTAAGCAATGTCTAAGTCTTCAAGTCCCTGAAATTTCTATGATACGATATTATACCAGTTCGTGTCTATAGGAAGGACCAACTATACCAGTGGACACAGAACCTTCCTTGCTTCCACAGGAATTACCTCCTAACTTGAAGATCCCCACGTCTGTAGAATCACCAGGGCTTTTTCCTCATGCGCAGGTCAACTGGCTCCCAGTTGCACTCCTTTATTTCTTTCTATGCTGTCTCTTCTAAAGCTCTAAAGCTGCCACTGTTCTCTGTGCTTCTTTGTGGTTCCCAAGAATGGTGTGTATTTTCTGTAGTAGCACCTGACAACAGATCACCTTGGTTAGGTTAAAAGTTTCATTGCTGACCCTGCAGGGAAACAAAATCGGGAAATCACTCAGTTCCCTCATCTCCAACACGAGCATAGTGGTAGCTTTTAAGAGTGCCTGTGAAGAGTAGGTTAACCTCCAGAAAAATCCATGGCACAGGGCTTGGCACATGGTAGGTGCTGGAAATTAATGCATTGCCATAGACAATGAAGCCACTCAATTTTTATATGAAACTTCAGGGGTCTGCAGTCCCAGAGTAAGAATATCTCCAAATCCCTTCACTTTAGTCAAAGCCAGTGTGAGAAGTCAGTGTGCTGCTGCATTATTGCGTCTGAGAAGAAATCTATTTCTCATTTTAGTATAAGTCGGCTTCCTGTGATGAGGTGGGAGGGTATCACAGAAATTCTCTCTGGGAAACAGAGATAAACTCTTTTGTGAGGCCTTTGGTATTTTGGGGTGTCATGCCCACAGTTCATGTCAAATCTCAGTGCTGTGAGAAGCAGATACAACCTTGCATGATTATACATTATTTAAAGTGCTTATTTTTCCACGCTGCTTTTCTCTTCTGTGAATACAGATAAGTGAATGGAATATCCTTTTGTTCAAAATTAGTATTTCCTGCCAAAAAGCTAGTTAAAATATTTCACTTCCTTATACATTCTTTTTGTTCTTGTTCAGATATATATTCTATACTTAAAATTTATGTTAACAGCTTAACTTGTATAAGCAAAAGAGTAGCTTGTAGCTTGCCTTTTTATTTAGATCAAATATGCAACTATGGCTGAGAGCTCCCAAAATAAAATTGCAATCTCACACATTGTAATTTTAAAATCTTTTGCAACCATCTTCATGCTATGACATTTTAGACAACTTTAATTTTGTAAAGGGTTGCATATAAAGTCAATGTAATGTTATTGGTTTCAATATGTCTCTTGATTTTCTTGCACAAATATCTGACATGTTCTTTTAAGAAGAAACAAAATCTGAGTTAGCTTGGAGTTCCAAGTCGCAATGAGAAAATGCTACATTTAACCTTCTGCTCTTCTTATGTTAAGACAAGGACTCATCTCCAAACAAACGTATGATTGAGATGATGTTTTGGAATAACATCCTGTGTTTTGGTGGAGCATCACTCTTCAGTGACATTCTGAGGTTGCATTGTATTAGCACATGATATGTTCCTCAGTTAATTGATATCCCAGGTTTTCCAGGGGAAAATCTACAGCTCCCCCAAACATGCTTGACAAGTTATTATATTTACTTTAGTCAAAGCCCGTGTGTGCAATATCCCTCCTGGAGGTGGTCTATTATTGGAGTCCCATATGCTTTTTGTTTGGGAAGAAAGCAGTCACTGTGTCATACTGTTACATGGAGTATTCTTTTTCAGGGATGTTGTTCCCTTGGGGACCATATCAGGCCAGAGTTCCCTAGTCTAATAAGACCTTTGTAACTCTTATTGTATAAAAGTTCTGGGAGGGAAGCAAGAGTTAAACAGAAAATGTAATTCAAGCAACCATATTAGGCCACATGTGGGAAAACATGACTCTTAGTAATGGATTAAAAAAAGGTATTTGTTGTAAAAAGCACAGCGATGCCAAAACGTTCAGGGTATTTCAGTGTAAATGAAGGCTATTGTGGCATAGGGAACTGATAACATTTTAACATTTACTTTAGTTTCTGAATATGAATGATCTAAAAATACACCACACAGAGTTGTCTATTCATAAATTTTTATATTAAAAAAGATGTGATTACTGTGGAAGCCCAATATGGTAATATTTAATCTTAAGATTTTCTTGTGTGGGTTTTCCCATAAGTAAAATGGCATTAAATGAAGATCAGATGAAGATAATGACTATGGCAGCATTATATACATATTTTTTTCGCTCAGTAATACAAAAAAAGCATATATACTAATCCGAACTACCCAGTTTGATTGTTGTACTTTACCATTAGATGACAAACATGCTGATCATATTCCACGAAGGCAGAATTTTATAAATGAATTTTGCAAATATGAAGATAGAAGCCCTTTCTTCAGATTTTATAACTGTGTCTGAGGTATAAAATTTTTATTTAATTTTTACATTATAACTCTCAGATACAGAAGTCATAAAATAAATACTTAAATCTTTTGTAAAATTATGATAAGACCTACTTTATGAAATGTGAGCATTTTACAGTAAAACTTGTGATAATTTCAGACTCTCTCTTTTTTTTGAACAGCAAATGGTTTCACAGCAACGCATTATAATTCATGAAGATTCCATGAACCTGCTAAGTCTTTATACCTCTCCGTCTTTGCCCAACATTACCTTGGGGCTTCCGGCAGTGCCATCCCAGCTCAATGTAAGTCATCGCACAGCACCAGCCTAAACCAGCCCAAGCGATATTTTCATAGGGAGCGCCCTTTCATTTCTTATATATTTAGGCTCGAGAAAAACTTGGTAGAATCAGCTTCTTCCCTATTTGCTATTTTATGCATTGTTCGAAGACGTTCAGTTTAATTTCAAATCATGCAATTATACTCGTTCACATAATCATACATAAAATAATAACTATCATTTGCATAATGGTATATAGCTTTAAAAAGAAAGCACTATCCAGATATATTATTTTAGTAGCTCCACACATCCATCCCGTGAAACAGATTACAGCCGCCCAGTTTTACAGAAGAAGCAGCTGAGACTTGGAGAATTTAAAAGCCCAAGATCACAGAGCCAGTAAGTAGCAGACCTGGAACAAAACCCAGGGCAGTGCTGAGCTGTATAGCTTCTAAAGCACAGCAGCATATGTTTATAGAATTTATTTTGTGAATGACTTTATTTTGGGAATTTAAGTTACTGACTCTGTGGAAAAACTCTCTAAGAACAGTGTTAGACTATTCCCAGCAGATTTAAAGTGAATCAATTAGTTTAAAAGTCCTGACAACTGGAATAGTCTCTTTTGGAGGTAATTGTCATTAGCAGAAAATAGCAATAATTATTTTATTCATATTCCTTAAAATAATATCAGCTTTGGTTGTTGTAAAAGATTCGTGAGCTTTACCCAGAATAATTCATCTCTGAAATGGTAGTAAAAAATCGTACCTATACAGAGTTCGTGTGATACATTAGGTTTAAAGAGAACTTTGTTCCTACCTTTGTCACAGATTTGGCCAATCTTTAACATGAACACTTTCACTGAGTCTGCTGTGTCAAATTCACATGTATGTTCAATACATATTGTAAAGTCAAAGGTATTTTATTATATCTGGTGTTTTTACTAGAGTGTTATTTCATGTGATACTGTGATCTTATACCGGTGAGGAGAAAGCAAAACTTGAATGTTGTTTTATGTCTGGGGATTGAAAAAGAAAGGCTTGAAAATCCTGAATTCAGATATGTCCTTGAAAATCCACATGAAACATTTGTAAATAATTGGTTCTAGGGAATAAAAAAAAAAAGGAATTAAGAACGAAACTAAAATAAATATTAATGAGTAATATTAAAATTATTACATATTAAAATTTATTTTTTCTTCTACTCCCGTTTTTCCCCTCTCTCCTAATGATGAGTAAATACTAACCTAAAAGCTTCTTGTGACACATAAATAGGCATTTTATTTTCACTACTTTTTGTGTGTTCTAAGCCACTCCTCCATGCTAACTCACACATGTACCACTTTTAATGTGGTCAGGGAAAATTTTTTCCCAAAGGACCAAGTACTAAAGCCAGACCATTTAATATTTCAATGGTAATACAATTTGGTACCATTGGATGAATAAACCAATGTGGTTTGGATTAAAGTTTCATTTTTCTTTGCTTCCATTTTGGTGTGGATGAGGCCATCACAATTAATTTTTCAAGTTTAGCATTGCTTTTGGCAAAGGGATCTCTAATATTCCATTTCCCCACTGACTACTAGGAAATTTTAAGGAAAAGAGGCCAGGACAAGGAATCACTTCTAGATTAAATATTACATTGACTTGCTCTGTGACTCAGACAAACCACTTACCTCTTTGTCCTTCAATTTCACCATCGCTGAAAATTGCTTTGCTTCCCTGGTGCACAGCAATTTTGAAAGATGAAACATGAGTTTTGAAAAGAAACATGCCACATAATTTTGAGGTATTAGACTCCTGCTTTTGTAATACCAAAATGACCACCATTCATTAAATTCTTTGAATAGGATAATTCATTATTGCAATTGATATAATTATTATTGCCTCATTACTGTGTTATCATACATTTCAAGTTCTTAATAGCATTTTTATTTGATATCTTATTTCATTTGTAGTTTACTTTATTATACAAAATATCTGGAGTGTCATTTTCAATATTTAGAGATTTGAGAATCTGTTATGAATTAATATAAAATACAGGTTTAAATCAAATTCCTGCATATTTTGTACCTCCTTTCATTATTTTAAAATTTTCATCTTAAAAATTAAACATTACAAACTTACAGTTCTGTGAACTTGTTAGAGGACATGTAGAGAAAGGGCGAATTGTTCCTTTTGCTTGCAACTCCAAAATTACAGACCATTTTATCTCCAGCCTCTTCAACCTTATGATATAGTCTTTAGTTTAACTATTTGAATAAATTTTACCTTTGCAATATATCTTTTACTTAAGAAGTATATTTTAAAATATTTTACAAATAAACTTTTACTGAGCCTGAAATTAGCATCATTTCTTTGTTTTTAATTTATATATAAAAGTTGTATATATTTAATGGTTTACAACATGATGTTTTGATATGTGTATACATTGTGGAATGATTTAAGGTAATTATACATTATCTTCTGAATTATCTTGTATGTATTATATCATACTTATTTTTTGTTATGGGAACACTTCAAATATACTCTTAGCACTTTTCATATATACATATATTGTTATTAACTGTAGTGACCATGATGTACAATAGATCTCTTGAATTCATTTTTCTTGTCTAACTGAAATTTTGTATCTAGCACCACTTCTAATATTTAAAAAAATAATTTTTAGGTTCTGTGCAATGATACTTAATACTAAATTTTCTCAGTGCTTCAACCCTATTTTTATTTCTTCTTTGTTAATTCACTTAGTTTAAAAGACATGCTGTTATCCATTTGGCCGACTCAGCCATTGGGTAAGATGGGGTTTGTGTTTTGGGAAATTATGGCTTAAGAAACTCATCTAATGACATAGAGACCTAATGACTCACATGCATGAAAAAAGATTAACATCTTTGTTATTTCTTGACACAGGCTTCAAATTCACTCAAAGAAAAGCAGAAGTGTGAGACGCAGACGCTCAGGCAAGGTGTTCCTCTACCTGGGCAATACGGGGGCAGCATCCCAGCATCTTCAAGCCATCCTCATGTTGCTTTAGAGGGAAAGCCCAACAGCAGCCACCAGGCTCTCCTGCAACATTTATTATTGAAAGAACAAATGCGACAGCAAAAGCTTCTTGTAGCTGGTAATTAATAATGGCACCATTTGCAAGACATTTAAGGGCTTTTATTTGATCAGTGATCCAGTGTAGTGTCTCTTTTACTCAAGACTAGTAAAGATTTACAGTGCCATCCAGGGTCTCCCCGACACCTGGTACTGTGGGAAAGGCTGTTATCTATATTTATTCCTCCAGATCTATTGGAGGGGGAGGCTCGCCTCATCTAACTTTTGTTCATGCCAGATTAGACTATGGTGAGTCATATTGTCAGGCACGTACATGTCCAGTGCTTTGGCTCTACGGCCTTCCCACACCCAACCTCGCCTTCTTTTGATGTTTGCCTGATAGTATCACTACTTTTCATATAATTTATCCCATGTATCTATTTTCTTTGGCTTCTTGTCTTTTTTTAGAATTAGATGTGTGTGTCTCTGTGTCTGGGTGTATCTGTATGTATTTATAAAATTAAATACACACACACATATGTATCACATATATATTTTTTTCAGGTGGAGTTTCCTTACATCCTCAGTCTCCCTTGGCAGCAAAAGAGAGAATTTCACCTGGCATTAGAGGTACCCATAAATTGCCCCGTCACAGACCCCTGAATCGAACCCAGTCTGCACCTTTGCCTCAGAGCACATTGGCTCAGCTGGTCATTCAGCAGCAACACCAGCAATTCTTGGAGAAGCAGAAGCAATACCAGCAGCAGATCCACATGAACAAAGTAAGCCTCCAAACCAAGTCAAATTGTCATAACCGTTGATTTGGAAATTGGGAATGTCATCACTGATACGGGTATATAAGAAAGGAATGTTGGTATAAGCCACAGCAAAAAGATCATAATCCTATCCCTGCTGTCTAGGCTCAAGGGCACCATCACAATATCAGTGTTTTTACATCATTATGTTCATGGGATGTTTGCAACAAAATTGAGATTATAGATTAGCAGGGTCTTTTATGATTGATTACCTATTTTAATACACAAGCATGTATAGGCACGTATGTATGGAGTATTGTTTTTTAGAATTACAGAAAAGTCTTGAGGCAGAATTGAATGTGGTGGGTTGACATGTGAAAAAGTTTGTACAGCTGATGGCAGATAGGACAAGGTTAGCCAGTAAGGTATTTCTCAGCAACTTGTATGCATCTACGTTACAGTTATTTTTTAGAATGCCCCACTTCATTTCAAAAAGTGTTTGAAGCAGTTTCTGAGAAACTTGTGATATTTTCTTTCTGGCAGCCTTATTGTGGCTGAAATGGACAGCTAATGTCTGTGTCATACCACGTCCTCAGGCGCTCTCTTACTGAGGCAACCACAAAGAAACGGTGATTGCAGTATAATGATATCAGATAGACCAGTAAAGCATTTTCTATGAATTTGTAAGCAAAGTGATATTAAAGAGCCTTGTCTGTACAGTTTTGCCACTGTTCTCTGCCATGGTAAGTTTCCAAAAGCATACTCTTCACATTCTTGGAAAATTCCTGAAAAATATTAAGATCCTAAGTACTAAGATTCTATTCCCTCTGCTTTGTACTGTAGCACCTACAAGTATGTTAAAGAGGCGGAAGAGGCATTATATTGCAAAATGATATCCTGCTTACTGATAAGTGGATAGATAAACCTTGGCTTAGTAATTAAATACTTCATTGTATTGTGATATAAGACACAAAAACACAAAGAAATAAATGCTCATTTTTCTAATCGCGAGAGGAGGGTTCCTCATCATGTGCTGGAGTTTTCTCTGGGCCTCCATCTTAACAAGGGCAGAGCCATGAAGACAGCATGGGCTGAAGACCATAGTACTGAACAGTAATTCTCCACCCCAGCCCTCTGCTGCTCTTAAAGATGACGTGTGTATATGTAGGGTTAGAATGTTGGGGGTGGAATGGCTGACAGCGGCAACTACTCTCTCTGACCTTCTTTCACTGTGCATTGCAGACTCTTTCTGTATCATCAGACAAATGCCTGCTTTATTGCTACAGCATTTCTCTAAATTTATCACATATTTTGTATGAAATCAGTCTCATCAGGAGAGAATTAATTTCCTTCTCTGACTAATGGCATAATACTCATTGACTTAGATGTGACTCTGCATATGTTTGCTATCTTATGGTAGAGTTAGGTTTGCTTGTTTGTTTTGTGGTCTATCAGCATAACTTAAAAGCACTAGCTATTCTTGAAAAAGTGTCCAGTGTGTGAAATTTATGTGGGAGGGAAGGTTAGGAGTCCTACTTTCTGCCTCATAATATTTTGATCTAGAATTAGGTTTGTTTATAAAATTAGTGTTAGATTGTAGATATACTTTTATGCCATTCTTGATTCTATCTCCTAGAAATAATGTGGACATATATATTCTACTATGTGTAAATTAGGTCAATTGATCCTTTTGAAATTGTGGTCTACAAATGATTTTGATGAATACCTTTGAGAATATTTTATAATGTAGTTTTTTGTGACCTAGAGTTGCCACTGTTTCAGATTCAGATGGGATGCTAATAATCAAAATCTTTCTCTTTTAGTATCATGCTAGAGATTTTGACAGGCAGATGCTAACCCCAGTCACATGGATAAAACTAAGATGAAAAGCAGGCATTTGCATTTTAACAATGAGAAAAGCAAACCTTATCAGAGACGTTTTCCCATGTGGAGCTGATTCATCAGAATCTGTTAAGAATTCTTCCCAAAATTAGAAACAAACTTATACTTTAGGGTACATGTTTGTACAGTGGTTTGATTATTAAATCTTGTCTTAATTAGGTAAAATGAAGTCCAGAAAACTTCAAAGTACAAAGCTGATCTTTATATGTTAACCTCTCTCAGCTTGGGTGTTTAGATTACTCAAGCAGGTCGCCAGTTGGCTTTTCTCCAAGTATGTATTCCATATGTTTAATCAAGTTAGCATATGCACATTCGGTATTTTATAGATTTTGAAAATATTTTACCTGCCTCAGTTGTCTAAGGGAACAGAAAAAAATCTTATTAAAGAAAATATTGAACCTCTGTGTCCTATTCTGAAGTATTCACGACAGAACCATCGAGAAGTGAACTGCTACTGTTCACCCCTCTCGATAAGGTGATCAGGACCTTTATTTCACATTGGGTCAGGACCATAACTTAGATGTCAAAAGCTAACAACTTTCTGTATTATAATTATATATTTATATGTACTGTAGCTAATGTTTAGAATACCCATTACTAAGAAGTTACCACAGAAACTTTATGTCATTTTTCCCCACTACCATCCATGAATCTTTCAATTGATTCCATTCAAATTGGAGCCAAATAGTTGACATCATAAAAACATGGTACTTACTCTTGAGATATTTATTATAGCAGGAAATATAGGCACCTGAAGATGTAGATGTGCAAATAACATATTTTAAAATGTCTTTTCCTTTCATTCTCTCAACCTTTTATATGGTTCTTTTTTGAGGAACTGAGGGAAGAAAAAATGGAGTGGGAATGAAGAAACTATAAGTAGGTTTATCTCTAAACCTATAGGAGATTAAATATGATGGGCTTTCCCTGTATGAAATTTCTAATGATGTGTTTGAATTACTAATAATTTTTGGAAGAATTAATAGCAAATCTATACTTTTAGAGCATAGCTGATGCAATGATTGACATTACATTTTGAAGAATTTCTCATATCTTGCTATCAGTATTATTTTAATGTGTTTATAAAACAGTCATTCATGTTCAGTTTATGCAATGTAGCTGTTATTAATCATACCAAATAATTTACCTACCTGTTGCCTTACACTTCAGTGAGATTTACATGGGATATTTGTGTGTCCTAAGATTGTTTTCCTCTTACAATTATGTTGTAAGGGCTTGGCAGAAATATCCCTGGAATGGGCCTGTAAAGTATTTTTACTGTTGTATCTGCCAGTGCATAATGGCAACACTGGAGAGGAAACCGTGTCAGAATGATTATCTTTGCTCGTGAGTTTGAATATTCTATTTTCATGGAAAGTGTTTTTAGAAGTTTAATCATAAGAAAATCATGGTTTACAACATTTGTTCTTTTGTTTTTTGAGACAGTTAAAAAAATTCAGAAATGCATTAAATAATTTATATTGCTAATAGATGGTTGTTTTGTGCAATGTCGACTTATATTTTTCTAAGTCTTTTTAAAAAAATCAAGAGTTTCTTTATACTAGCATCAAAGGAAGACTGTTGCTTTTGCAATATACTTTTCTTGTTGGAGGAAAAAAAAAGTTTCTAAAATAGAATTTTTCGCCAAATACAAAACAGCAAACAAAAAATACTAGTATATTGGTGATTTTTCTCCTGAGCCCATTTTGAATTTAAATATTACCACAGATGTTTTCTTTTCCTGGTAAAATAAAACTATGCTTGATTAAAACAAGACACACCACAGTTACTTAGACACAGTGATAGTTTTAAAGGAATATTCTATCCACCTCCTAAAAAGTAAAAGGGCAAATCTCTAGTCACATCACTATTTGAATGACGTACAGAAAATGTTCAAAGTATTTTCAGGCATTTTTGTTGTGAGATAATTTGACATAAATCTCTGCCATCCCCCATCCCTGTGACAACAGTATTCTTTGAATTATTTCTCTGTTACGGTATTAATAGCCTGATTCATACCTAACAGTTCCTATTTTATCTAAAATTTTCATACCTTTCTAACATCTGTGTTTTTCATCTTCATTCCATCAAATTTTAAGAAAATTCTTACTTTGCTTAGTACCTGCTTTATTGAAATATTAACCTATGCGTGTATCCATTCAACAAGTCAGTGAATTCTTACTTCGTGTAGACACTGTTTTTGGCACTAAGAAAACAGCATTCAGTGTCCTCATGGAGTTTATGGTATGGGGAGCAGGAGAGTGAACTAGCCAAGCAAACGTAGAACAATGTATTAAGTATTAGGATAGGGAATGTGAGGAAGGAAATTGATTTCTTTAAGGAAATAAAACTTGAATTTAGTTGCTTGTCTGGCTTCTTTCTTTCTTTTTCCTTTCTTCCTTTGTAATATGCTCTGTGATAAATATCTTATACATTCCTGTGACTGGATATCAGCCAACATTTAAAAAACCCACATAAATCATAAGATGATATCTTATATATGTCAAGGTTCAGCCTAGATACAAGTGTTTATTACATATTTATCACTATGATACTTAGGCATTTTGACATGAGTGCTATTTTATAATAATAAAAATATTAATATATCTGACAAGACTAGTAAATGGGAGGCCAAGCACATGTCCTATGCTGATCTTATTAAAACAGGTAGATGTTATGTTCTGATAAGCAAGGCATGAATATAATTATGCTCAAATGCTGTATCTGATCTCAGCAAATGGGGAGCTTTCATTAGGTTTTGAAAGAGAATTTGACCCATCATTTACATATTTTCTGTTTTATTTCCTTTTTGACATAAATTTTTAACATAAATGTTACATATTCTCTGTAATCCCTCATGATTCATAGCCATTCCCTGTCCCCAACCATCTATCCGCAGCAACCCAGGAAAGTATAATTGTTCATGCCTATGGTCACCTACAAACATAGCATGCACGCCTGTGTGTGTGTGTGTTAATGTGTTTCTTTGTAAAGTGTCCCTAAAGGCAGTTTTAATATAGAACTATTTTGCACACTATTGAAAAAAGTGTGTATTTTGCTAAGGAGATTAATTTGAGAAACAGCAATTCTTTAGGTATGTATATTCCAAAAAGTTTATACTTTTTGAAGTCACACTTCATATTCTCAAACAAGCAAACACTTCATATTAGCTTTATTCTAATAAATATAATTATATCCATATCTTACAAATGAGAAGATTAAAATTTTAAGTGTAAGTAGATAAACACATTTACCAATCTGAGTTGTTGTCGCACCTATTTCTCCTAGTAAACCAGTATACATCTTCCTCCCCTTCTTTGAGGCACTGTGCATCTTCCCAGCACTTTTTCCAGAGGTACCTTGAGGATAAGGTCATTTAAGTAATACCAGCTCTCTTTTATATGTAGGATCTACTATGAACTGGACTCCATACCAGCGTTCTTATGTATATTATCCCTTCAACCTTATCAACTGACTTTTTTTAAAATTTGAAGCATGTTAATTTTACAAGGCTTAAGTAGGTTGAACAAGGCGACAGAGCTAGTACAGAGCAGGAATTCCAACATAGGTTGTAGGACACAAAAGCCTGTCCTTAACCATAAGTTTCCCCTGATTTTAGTTTGCCTGAAAGTAGAGAATTCACAATTAAAAACAAGGCAAACAAACAAGCACACACAAAAAAGAAGATCACCTTTTTTTCTTTTCGGATTTGCCAGGATGAAGAAATCCCTTTTCCCAACCCTGCTCCCCAACTTCCCATGCATCTCCCTCCTTCCAGTTACTCACTTGGCAGAGTTTGCACGTGGGCCTGACGGTGGGACATTCAGCTATCCTGTTGGATTATAAGGCTTTCCAAATGGTGCAGTGTGGATGCAGCACAAAGCCGACTACAGCCAGGCCACATTTTGTTCCTTTCTCGCATGTGGTCGCATTGCCATAGTTTTAGATTGGACAAACATCTTCTCACAGGAGTTCTGAGCAAGCCTGAAGCTGGAAGTCTATTGACTTCATCAGGTTCAACTGAAATGCAAATGTTGGCATCTCATCGATGGGTGGTTGGAAAATGCTTTGTTTTAAGTTTTGAAAAATGGATGAGTAGAAACTTGAACTGGGCTTTCATTTGGGAAAGTAGGCATTACTGTTGTCAGGTTTAATTTCTCTCCATCCATTTGACAGCTTGTTTCCATGCAGAGTCTTTTAATCAAAAATTTAGCATTACATTTTGCCCATTACATGGATAACATGTCCAAAAACTTTAGCAAGCATTGAAAGGCAGTCTTAATTTTATAACAGTAAAAAGCCTCCTAGATTATTTATCTATCTGTAGAGGTTTATAAAAGAAACTTTGACTTTACCCTTAAATAGATGCTATTTCAACATGATTAGCCCAATGTAAATAGATCTTGTAGGTATATAGTGGGCTTCTAAAGATCTACTTATACAATACCAGCTTACATCATCACAAAGAATTCATATAGAAGTATTGCAGTATATAATTACAAGTTGATGGTTTATAATATACAGAAAATGGCTTGTTGCTTTATTATTAAATGTGATGAAATCCTGTGTTTGGAAAAGAAGCTAAATGACCATTTCAGTGAATTAATGTGCAGCATTCATAAACATTCCCAGTGCTGCTTTCATGACTTGCAGACCAAGGGAAGGGACCTAGACCCTTTCTCTTCACTCTGCACTGTTAATCTAGTCAGAGACGCTTTTATTGTATGAGAAAAACAACAGTTGGACATGACTATGAGGTAAGAAAATAGGGGAAAGAAAAATATCTGGGGAATTAAACCATGTGAGTAGTTAGACTGATGTTGATTCCAACCAGTTCAAAGGGAGAGGGAAGCTAAATAATTTGGTTGTTTCCAAACCTTGACAAATAGTTTCATGTGACAGAATGAAATAATTAAGTCTCGCTAAGGAATTTTTAATATAGCTAAGTGATGTGTGGACACGAAAACCACCTATGTCTAGCAGTCTCTGTGTCACGTATTTTGGTAGCTTGCAAGTTCTTGGTTTTAGTTCCTCTGTTCCTGTATCTTTCAGCTCTTTCTTAAAATACTTTTGAAATCTGAGGGATTATACTGGCTCCAAAATTCATCTGGTCCTGAGTATTCCCCTTCCTTCAGGAAGAATTGCATTCAGAATTATGCTCTTATATCCTAAATGCTGTTCTCTTACTGTTAACATAGTTGTATCAACCAGCAATAAAAACTCACTTCTCCAAAGTGATTTCCTAGCATGGAGTAATTGGTGGTATTCCACAAAGTTTTATCTATTAACAACATTATGCTGCATACTGGAAATGGAAATAAAGAAGGCATCTTCTTTCCCTAGAATGAATTATAGACCTGCAGAAAGATAATTATAATCAAAGATGGTTCTATATAATGTATAACCTATATGAATTTCAAAATCTAAAATGCTTGACAGCTTTTTCAAGAGAAGTTTCTGAAGTATTGGCACAATTATCTGTTAGTTTTGCAGCTTTGGTCATGGTATTCAACCTTTTTGTCCAATAATTCTCTAATCAGCAAATTTTAGAGGTTTATAGTGAGGATTACATTAGAGAATGTATCTGAAAGTGCTTTGTAAGCATGGTAAGCACTACTAAAATCTAACACAGTATTTATATTTTATATAGTATTACAGTTCTATGTGCCTTATTCTGTTAATAAAAATGGTTTTCTGGAAGTGTTAGAATATTTCCAAGATACACATTTCCCCTTGTCTCAGTATTGCATCAGCCACTTTGTTGTAAACCAAACCATCAAGTTTTGTTCCAGCTTTCTCATGTGTCTCTGTATTCATCATGAAGCAGACCTTGTTTTCTCTTTGGAACAATATTATAGTTAGTGATGGAATCTTTTATTGAAGTATAATTTATTCACAGTAAAATTTTTTCCTTTTGCTTTACAGTTCAATGAGTTGTGACAAATGAATGTTGTAATATAATTACCACAATCAAGATATAGAATACTGCCCTCAACCTCCAAAATGTCCTTGTGCTGCCTCTTTTTAGTCAATTTCTACCCCTATGCCCAACCCCTAGCAAAGTGGTTGAATTTTTTGCCATTAGGGAACATAAAGCAAATCAAAGTATGGGGGATGGTTATTTTTTGAACATCTTAACCCTAAGTGATCTGAACCATACAATGTTCAAGCAAGAAGGGACACAAGGGATTATTTTTAGACATTATATGCTGGCAATCTATGGACTGGGCCGATTCCATGAGTCTTTGGCCTGCTTGGTGTGCCTGATGTTTTAAAAAGCATTCAAATTCTTGGTTAATCTTTAAAATTTCAAATAAAATTTGGAAAATTTCAAATAAAAAAATCTGGATTTCTGGTATTCCCTGATAAATTGAAAAGTCTTTCCACAGTGGGCCCACATTTCCATGTGATAGTTATCATCTGTGTTTACTCTTGGTCACCCATTTTAAATGGGGCTTGCGCTGCTCTCCAGTTTACCAAAGCAAGGGATTGGTCAATGGGGAGAGAAGGAAATATTTATGAGTCAAGTGATTCATTGGCTTTGAGATCTTGTCTATTCTGAGACCTACTCCAAAACCATCAAGGATTAGCAAAGAAAATAAAAATGGCTTTCTCACTGTGCCTCTATTTTCTACCCTTAAAGAGCAAAGGAGGAAAACTTGGAAAGAAAGCACGCTGTCAACTGAAGATCGTAAAAGAGATTATCAAGGAAAAAATCCTCTTATGTAATTTAAAAGGACATAAAATGGCACAGTGCAGTAAAAAAAGGAAAAGCAGCTCGTTTGTGTTCTAGTGAAGAAAACCACCCAAGAATTCTTGTTACACACTCTTGATGAGGATTGTTATGTTCTGAAAGTTCAATCTTCCTGTTTCTACTTTTGCCTACCTAAATCCAATCTTCTGTAGCAGCCAGAGTGCATTTACATTTCCAAATGCAAATCAAATCATGTCGTGGTCTTGCTTAAAATTCCCAGTTGCTCCATATTGTTTGTAAGATAAAATCTAAAAGCCTTTACGTGGCCTACAAGTGGGTCGTGATCTGATTCTCGCCCCCTCCCTCTCCCCTCCTCTCCTCTTATCTTCTCTCACTCTGAGCTCCAGCCATCCTGGCCCCTCTCCTGTCTTTGGGAAATCTCATTCCACCTCCAGGAGTTGTGCCAGCCATAGTTCTGTGTTGAAGGCTCGATCTCCAAGTCTTCCCATGGTTCAGTCTGGTTATTGGGCTCTGTTTCAGTTCAAACCTCACTTCTTCAGAGGGACCCTTATTGCCTGTCCAAACGAAAGTAAGGGCAGATACCCCTCCACCCATCAGTCTCCATCACAAATTCCATTCTTTGGTTGCTCATTTTCAGTGTTCCCCACTCTGTTCTGGAATCTTGTTTCATTGACCATTCTCTTCCCAGGGCCTGGCATATACTAAATGCTCAATAAACATTTGTTGAAAGAGTGAAAGAAGGTGTGGGCAATTTTCCCAAACTAGTTGGAAGAAAGAAATGTTCAGTCTCCTTTTCCAGAAAGGAACACTTACTCAAGTTAAAGAAACATTAGGGAAGTTTTGAGAGCCAGAAAAAGGATATTTTAATTACAGGTATTGTTTTGGACAACTATTTAGGGTCAAAAGATAAAGAAGTATTTATTAAAAATTCACTTGGTCTTTAGATAAATTTTATACCTCTTCAATATTGGTTAGAAAGGGTTTTTTTTCAGTTGTTACTCAATTATTTGAAAAATGAACCAAGATTTAGAAAATCTTTCTTCTCTTGTTATTTAATTTTGGTTCTTCTGATTATTTCCCTAAAATGCACAGAAGTAATATGGCATAGAGTATCTTGGCTTGAGGCTAGAGTTCTTCTCTCTCAATTTGAAAGCCCCCCAAGCTGTGTTGTTTTTGAGAACAGTTGGTACATACCTAATCTATTTATGAATCGAGACAGAATTTTATCATTATTTTCAAATCTAGTTTCCCTGGAGCTTAAGGGAAAGGTTTTATTTTCCAAAAGAAGACTATTACATTTATTTAAAAGAAAAAAACAAGAGAAAAAAAAAAGTGTGCTATTGCCATTGCCCAAGTAAAATCTGTTTTTAAAATTTGAGGTAAAAATAAGAAAGTGATGAGTTGTGTTGAAGGTCATTTTGTGTAGTTTAATAATCACATTCAAACGCTTGTACTTAATGGTTTGTTGACAGTGTCAGAAAATCAGATGTCTCTCAGAAGCAGATTTACTCTTTATATGGTCCTATTCTTAGTTGATATTTCATATCTGAAGATATTTATGGGGATATGAAGGATTTCTGTGGGACAAATTAAAATTATAGAATGTAAGGATATCTTACTTAAAAGCACTTATGCTTATATTGACTTGTGGACTCGTATCAAACAGTGTAACTTACACAGAGATGAGCTTAATGTGCTAATGTGTAAAGCCTGGCCATACAGCCTTTAAATATTATTTAATAAACTTTGCATTATGTGCCAATAGGATATATGATGTTTAATGTGGAATATAAGACAAAGAAATTATGGATTTGCCATAATTATGACCCTAGCAGGAATTGATAAGAAGTGAAAAATTTAGTTTTAATACTTAAAAGCATTAGAAATTTGGATAAATTACCATGCCATCCAGCCTACACAATATCCGTGTGGGTGTATGTAAGTGCATGTGTGTTGCAAATCCAGAATGGCCATAGTCTGCCTCGTGGCATGCTTAGTGTTCAGCATAATTGCAGTACAGTAGCACAGAGAACACGGAGACAAACTGACAGATGAGTGAGAGGGCAGATAAAAGGCAAAGGAGAAGCTGTGCAGCCTCCGTCTTCTTCATCTCAGCTGGGTTCCCCACCAAAGGAACTCACCTGGTGTCAGACGAATGGCACACGGCGTGTTTTACAGATGGGGCCTCCGCAGAGATCCACACAGGCTTGCACATTTATCTGTCACACAGATGTTTCGTCTTCTGTTTTCTAGCCAGCAAGGCAACAGCTCGACTTTGCTGGGGGATCACCTCCAGATGTTCCACCAAAGAGAGACCCTGCTACCCCACTGAGAGTAAGCAGACATCTCCTCACTACATCTGGGGCCACTCAGTGGCAGTACAAAGTAGAAGAGAGTTAGCCCATACCATCTTTGTAATGGTCGTATTAATAGCTGAAAAACACATAGAAAACAACATAATCTGAATTCTTACTTTCCCAGTAACTAGTCAGAAACTTACAAATAGCACCAAGTAACTTTTTATTTTAAAAATAGGAAATAAGCCAAACCTGGCAGGCAGAATTTCTCTGTGACTTTTGTTTGTAAATTTTCCTTGCTGATGTTAATTGCTGATTTTTCCACTCTGACAAATTTGACTGTTTAAGCAGAAACAGCTTTAGTCAAATAGCTAAAATGAAATAAGTGTAGATTAACTCCCTCTATGCATTTATATTTTTCAGAACTGGCTCTAGGACATCCATTTATCTCTTTTGTATTTTGTGAATCTTCACAGAGTCCATTTTATTCCAGAGAAGATGAAAAAGTGATAGTTATTGGTCAGGTAGACATTGATTTTGCTTCATAACTTAGGAGGAAAAGTGTCAAAGCATTGACATTAAGCATTAATAATTAAGTTTTCAGATATTTATGAAGCTGCAACTAGGTGTCAATGAAATGTATTAGGTACTGGGATATAAAATGAAAAACATCAAGCTCATGCCCTTATAAAATTTGTATCATAGTGGGGAAGATAAACAACCACTACTATCAATAAAGATAACAATATAATGCCAGACCATAATAAAGACTATAAAGAAAACATATTAATGGAATAGTAATAGAGGTAAAATCTGCAAAGACTGAGCCAGTCAGGCATATAAAGATTGGAGGGAGTGGAGAGAGCACAGCACATACTAAGGCCCTGTGGGAGAACAAGCTTGACACGTTCATGTTCACGAGACAGCCAGAGGTCAGTGTAACTGCAGTACGTGAACAAAAGAGGACGAGATACTAAGCAGGCCAGAGGAGTAGGTGGGGCCAGGTTGTAGAAAGTCTGTGGACCGTGTTGAGAGGCTTGGATTTTATCATAAGAATAATAGGAAGGATAATAGGAGGATTGTAAGCAAAGAATTGATGTTACCTATTTTGAAAAGAGGTTGTATTTTGAATTATTAGAGCTACTGTAAGAGAATGCATTGTTGAGGGCCAAGAGGGCAAGAAAGAAGACCAAACAGTAGGCTCTTTGGGTAGTTTAGGGAGAAAACGATAGTGTGTGGTACCACAGTGGTAGCAGTGGAAATGGAGAAACAGGTAGAAATAAAGACAATTCTTTGGAGGCTGATTTGCCAGAACCGGCTAACAGGTTAAATGGAAAAAATGAAGGATAGAAAAACAAGGATATATCCTAAATATTTTGTTCCTGCAATTGGGTAATGCTGTTTACTCAAATGAGAGAGATTAGGTGATCAATACGTTTGGGTGGGAGGGGAATAAGGGTTATCTTTGAACTATTTAAAGTTTTAGATATTTAAAGTATTAGATATTCTAGATCTAAGCACAGAAGTTAAGTAAGCAGCTAAATATGCAAGTTTGGAGCTCAGGGGAGAAATTGGAATTACTGATATTAATTCAGTTGTCATCAGAATGTAGTTATTTCAGAGGAAAATGCAGAGTAGAAGGATATCAAAAGTTCTGGATTTTTGTTCTTTTTTTAAATCACAAATTCACATTTTGCAATCTTGGCTTCTCTTGGGCATAAGATTCCTTCTATAAAAAATAAGGGTTTTAAGAATGTTACTAGAAATTTTTCAACTCTGACATTTTATATCTATATGATTTCTGCTCGTAAGTTACTGTTTTATGTCAAGAAACGTTTCTTTTACAAACCGTTAAGGAATTCTGCCCTTGGAAAAAGAACATTTCACCATTTGGCCTTCTTGCCAAGTGATCACAACATTATTCATTCTGGCTTTTCTCTCCCCTGTGTTTCCTCTAGTACATCAGAAGTACAGATGAAGCCAAAGGAGCTTACTGGAACAAATCGCATTGTTTCTGTATCGCAGGCTGAAAATTGTTATATACACCATCATATGTGTATCTGTGTCAGTGCAGTTGTAAATACTGACCACATTCAATTCATGGAATAAATGATGTGATTTATGGGTACTTCATTGGCCACAGAAATACATTAAGAAATCAGATTTCAGAGGTTTTCTGTTAAAATGTACAAATGATATATCCTGTGAAAACTCAGGGTTTTGTTAGTATTTGTTAAATTTTCTTTGACTTGCTATCTGTGGGAAATTATATTCTAGCCAATTAACACTCGGTTTGTCTGGTCTTTGGCTGCAACAGTAACATCAGTCTTACTTTCAAAGATGCTGTGATGTTTGTCTTGTTTCCTTTCTAAAAGGCTTCACCTTCACTGCTACCTATTAATATCTTATTTAAATAGCCACTGGATTTGCAGCAGCCATTGACCTTAACAAGAGAGATTTTGGTCAAATGCTATGGATGAAAGCCTAGTTGCCATGGATTCTAAAGAGCATAGGAAAAGGGAAATGATAGCGAAGAGAGATAACTCATGGTGTTTTATTGTGAAGGGAGGTCTATAATGATGGGGGCAGGGGAGAAGGTCAAGGGAAGTTTCCCTTCAGATGGATGATATGGCTGAAAGTGTACAAATGAGAACAGCACCAGCAGAGAGGGGACACGTGTGATGGAGGACAGGGCAGATGGGACCCAGGGTGCAAGCCGAGGAGTTGACCAAGATAGGCATGCAGAGGTTTCCTTCAGTGTAACAGCAGGAAGGGTGGACAGGACAGCTTGGTAAATGCGGTGGTTGCAGGATGCTGAGTTTCTCTTCTGATGCTTCTATTTTCTCAATGAACAGCAAAGGCATCAGCAGTAAGGAAAAGGTGGGGATGTTAGAGGTTTGAGGAGAGGGAAGGTAGTATGAAATAGTCATTGAAAGGGTGAGAGTGAATTAACCTGAGAAATGGGGTAGGATAGCCAGGCAGCACTGAAGGCCCATCGGAGGGTGTGGTCATGAATTTAAAGAGAAACACTCAGCAGGATTGTAATTCGTTTATCTGTTTCCTAGTTCTTGAGTTGCTTGGGTTGGGCAGAGATTTGGTGTTAACTAAGGTTAGAAGTATTACTTGTCCACTAGAACCCATATTGAGAAGGGCAAGAGAGTTGAAAGTAATATGAAAGCAGTGAGTTTTAACAACGAAGTATGGAACCTAGTCATGCAAGGAGGGAAGTGAGCAAATAGTGGGGTGTAAGAATGGGGCTTGGATGACCCACTTGAGTTGAAAATGGTTGGGGTCAGAATATTCTGAGAGTGAGCCAGAAGAAAGGAATGATGTTTGAAACTGAAATTTAGGGGAGTGTGCAGTTACTGTCAAAGACCAAGTCCCTGGTAAGATCACAATGTTGGGAGCTGCAGTAGAAGGGAGGGCAAGACCATTGGAGAATAGGAGGCCAAGACACTGAGGAGCCATGTAGGAGCTAGGAACAGGAAGGAGAAGAATAGCAACAGCAACAACAGCAAAACTTTTTTATTTGGGGGGTGGTGTTCATAGCTTCTCCGTGGTTATTGAATACTCCCTGCAATGTCAGACACCCAGAAGCTGGCTAAGGTTCACAGTCACCCCGCAGTAAGCAGGAACTTCTGACGTAGCATTTCCTGGACACTGGCCATGTGCTCTCTGGCTAAACTTTCACCGGTGGTCCACAGTTCCTACCACATGGCCACTCGTCCCATCTAGTTTCTTCTGCCCTCCTCAAGAAGCTGTTATTTGCAGGATCCTTTGAACACCTCTCTGAGGCATATGCTTCACCCACAAGTGTCCCTGGTCTACCAGAGCTGATGAGCAGACTCCCGTGAACTTTTCCACCTATACTGCGGTAGTGAGAGGGAGAGTGCAGCTAAGTGAGCATCTGTTCAAAAGACAAATTGGCATCGATCTTCTTGCAGATAGTTTGTTTGAGGGGCTTTTGCAGTCTTATACATCTCTATTCAGATAAACCCCTTATTCCAACAAGATCCTCTAACCTGCTTTGGTATGTAGTCTGTGAGGGATAAAGGTCAGGGTTGCAGGACTGACTGATGACCTCTCTCTCTCTCTGAATATTGAGTGAGTGTTTGTCACCCCACGTCCTTATTCCTGGTGTCCCAGCCCAAACTGGGACTTTTTCTTTAAAATCTTGTTTGTTTTCTACGTTCATACATGCCAATTAAATGGGATCCTACTATTGTTTATTTAAAATTCAGGACTATTGTATTGTCTCTTTTCTCCACAAATCTCAGTGTGTACGAAGTATTATGTATTTAAAACATGAAGAGCTGATTTGTGTTCAGAAGTGGGACAAAAGTCCTACAAATAGTTTCCTAAAGAGCACTTAAAGACATTTAAAGCATTATGAGATGAGTGTCCTCCTTATGCTGACTGCCCAGGAACAAAAGATGTGAGGTTGAAGAAATTAAATTTGCTTTCTTCATTTTGATATGAGTTTTGACTGGTCTATGTTATCTTAGCTTAATCATATTTGACTTAGGTTTGGTGATATTTAGGTCTTATATATGGTTTATCTGAAGTTATATTTTATTTCTCTAGATTCTTACTCTGCACCCAAATGTATTGTAAATTGTGTCACTCTCTTTAACATCATCTTTCAGCATTTTCCTCTGGTTGTGGAACTCCACTAGGTTTTCAGTGACTCACATGCACTGGGCTCCATTTTCAATCCAATGTTCCCATACACTTTGCCGTGTGCCAGAAATGCTCCCCGCCCTTATTTGCACCCCTAGCTCCCACCCCTCTCACATGTAACTTACTCCTTTCCATCCTTCCTCCTTCACACATCAACCTACACACAACACTTCCTCAGCGAAACTCCCTTAACAATCTCCATTCCCACTCTTATGTTAACCAGTATGTGCTCTTATAACACCTTGTGTTCTCATTCTTTTTTAAAGCATTTGTTATACTTGAAAATAAGTTTATGTATCTATTTGATGTCTTTTTGACATACTAACTATAAGCTCCATGAGGACAGAGCAATGGCTATTCTCCCAATGCTTAACATGGTGTCTTGAACATAGTTGGCACTTAATAAATATTTGTTGAACAAATGAATGAAAACTCCTAAAAATGTCTGCCTACAGTGAAAATGAAGGATTTTGTTAGTGCGTTCAGGGCCATCTGAGGTTGTGTGGACTGAAGGGAAGTCTATAAGCCTAAAGAGGTTGAAATGCCCCTCGAAGTCTGAGTACTTATGTATTCAAACTTTAAAACGTGTTGAAGTCAAAAAACCTGGTTAGGTGTGAGTGGGAAGTCAACTTGAATTTTACGTAGAAAAATCTGTATTCATGGTTTTGGTGATGGTATTATGAGTGTGCTGCTAGTGACGATAATTGGCATGTTGCTTACGTAGGCACTGACTTAGCAGAAAACTCTAACCACTCTTGAAAACACAGTTCGAGAGCTACAGATGGTCAGTCAATAGGACCATTGTGAAATATAACAAAAGGCCTATGTGACACAAAATCATCTTGATATTTTTCCCTCATTTATTAAGCTTTTTTGCTATGCCATTTTGCTTTTGTTTAAGTTAGTTTTTTTTGAATCATTAAGGGGTTAATTCATATGCTTCTGAAGATTCAGTTCAATTTAATTTATAAAATAAAAAAGGTCTAAATAATAATTTTCAAATTAAAAGATGATTCCCTGTTTCTTTCCTATTATTTAATTTCTATTTGAATCTGTTCATAAAACACTTCTGTGTTGTCAAAATTTTTTTACAATCCCGCACCTAATTTTTAAAGCTCAAAATTTCAAAATGAGTAATTCTGAATCTTGCAAATATATATAAGAAAGTGCTTTGTGCCTTATCATTTGACTGTAATTTCACCGTATAGGTACGGGAGAATTAGATAGACAAGAAGGACTATTAGCATTGGTGTTTCTGGCTTTTATTGTGTTTAACATTTGAAAAATGAGATTGAGAAAGTTTTTATTACTCCCTTTTTTCTTTTGAGCCAAGTAATGTTTTGAGATTCATTTGGATTAACTTGACTCAGTAAAACCTGTCCTTTTGAAAGTTTCGTGGTTTCCATGGATAAACTTTATTTACCTTTTTCTCCATTTTTTAACTACATTAAAGAACAATCCATTAAAAAAAAGTAAAGACCCCATTCCATACTTACCACACCAATTGAATATGGAAATAGTGGGACTGCTTCAGATTACCTCAGTTATTTCTGAGGAAGCTTTTTGCATACAAGTTCATTCTTAAATTGATTCAGTGATTAGAAATAAGAGTGTACTGAAGTTGAGTTGTTAGAAATCAAAGTATAATTTGCTTCTTTGTTACCATCAAAAACTATTGAATTTTGAACCCCTGAACACTCTCTTCTAGCTGCTTTCGAAATCTATTGAACAACTGAAGCAACCAGGCAGTCACCTTGAGGAAGCAGAGGAAGAGCTTCAAGGGGACCAGGCGATGCAGGAAGACAGAGCGCCCTCTAGTGGCAACAGCACTAGGAGCGACAGCAGTGCTTGTGTGGATGACACACTGGGACAAGT
This sequence comes from Propithecus coquereli, assembly GCF_000956105.1. Lineage (NCBI taxonomy): Eukaryota > Metazoa > Chordata > Mammalia > Primates > Indriidae > Propithecus > Propithecus coquereli. The sequence goes on from NW_012152063.1 coordinate 3,567,715, forward strand.
TGGGGCTGTGAAGGTCAAGGAGGAACCAGTGGACAGTGATGAAGATGCTCAGATCCAGGAAATGGAATCTGGGGAGCAGGCTGCTTTTATGCAACAGGTAATAGGCAAAGATTTAGCTCCAGGATTTGTAATTAAAGTCATTATCTGAACGTGAAATGCATTGCAGGTTTTGATAAATGGGTATAATTTCCTATCAGTTTATATCTCTGGATGATTTGATTTCAGTGTTCAAGGATTCTAACTGATGCAGATATGTGCATACATCTATAAAGAGATCTCTCTGTATACTGATCTCTATATAGATACCAAGGTTTCCTTGAAAACCCACTGGTAAGGAAATACCTGTTACACTAAAATTATGCTACATAATGTTCAAGTAATTAATAGGCTTTAAATTCAACCCAAAGCCTGCTACAACAATTACTTCTAGGGAAAGTGAATTCACTGTTATTTTTAGTTTATGTGTTGAGATCAGTGACTGCTGGAAATAGTCTCCCAGTCTGATCAATGAAGCACCTATTAGTTTTTGATTTTTTTGAACATGTAGAATTCAGTTTTCACATCATTGTACATAATGTACCATACTATAGTCTTGAACACTGTTAAAGGTAGTCTGCCCCTTCCTTCCTCTCTTTTTCGTTAAGTAGAAATGTTCTGGTTACCATGCCAGTAGCCCTAGGTTATTGTGTAGGTTGCAATTGAAAATATTAGGAACACAGGTGGTTTTAAATATATAGATGCAAATTGCAGCACTATCTTAAATATTACATTATGTCTCACATAGCACTGCTCATTTTACTTTTACCTTGTGTAGTTTGATGACATTGTCTATCGCAAAAGATCAAATGAAGCAGATGCAAATGTTGGTGAGAAGTAATGTGCAGCATTATGGTCCAATCAGATGTGATAGTGTATCTATAGTTGCAGAAAACACAGTAACAATATGACTATTATCTGATATCAAGTCAAAATCAGTTTTAAAAGAAAAGGTGTATCATATTATATATTGTCACTAGAGTCTCTTACTCATAATTCCGTAATGACGTGGGCATATACCATACCATTTTGGCAAATAAAAAATTAGGACAGCTAGATTTGACAAAAGAATTTATTTGTACATAGTGCACCTTCAGAAGGACTATGTCCTTTGATGCTATAAAATACAAACAACTTCGAAGGCCACAGAAGACAATGTTTATTTAAGTCAGTTCTTTGTCAGGTTCCTGCTGTTCTCCTACAGAAAAGTGATTCTGTGAGGCTGAACAGGAAATGCCTTGTGGAAACAGGAAGTCCAAGTGATTCATGTACTGAGGAATGTAGGAAAAAAAAAATCTGAGGATAGTGTTTTACTCTTTCTGTTTTTAAAAGGCACTCTATGAATTGATTTATTGTCTAAGAAAATAACACCACAAGTAGGGAAATTGTTACGGAAGCTTTTCACTGGAACATTTCCTTCATAGTCCCTTCTGATATGTTTACCTTGTTTTATAGGTTTACTTTTGTTAAGCTAGTTAAAGGTTCATTGTATTAAGACCCCTTTAATATGGATAATCCAAATTGACCTAGAATCTTTGTGAGATTTTTTCTATTAAAATATTTATATTTCTAAATCTGAGGTATTTTAAGGTGTAGTATCCTGTTTCAAAGGAGCTACAGCAGTTTTGCCAAATGTAGACATTGTTCAACTGTATGTTATTGGCACGTGTTGTTTACATTTTGCTGTGACATTTAAAAATATTTCTTTAAAAATGTTACTGCTAAAGATACATTATCCTTTTTTAAAAAGACTCCATTCAAATTAAATTAACATAACTAGAAGTTAGAAAGTTTAAAACTTTTCCATATAATGAAAGTCCTTCTGATAATTTGACAAATAGCTATAATAGGCAACACTCCCTATCACCAACATATTTTGGTTAGTATATTCCTTCATATTAAAATGACTTTTTGTCAGTTGTTTTGCATTAAAAACATGGCATGCCTAAGATAAAATTGTATATTTTTTCCATCTCATAAATATTCATTTTCTTCAAAGTCTTTTTTCAATCTCACAAAAAAGGGATAGTGCATCTTTTAAAATACATTTTATTTGGGGAGGAACATGTGGCTGAGCAGACTTTTGTATAATACTTCAAAGATATGTAATCACAAACAAAAAAAAACCTATTTTTTATAATGTCATTTGAGAGAGTTTCATCAGTACAGTTGGTGGACATTAATTGTTTGAATTTGATAGTCTTTGAATTTAATCAAGAAACTACCTGGAACCAGTGAAAAGGAAAGCTGGACTTAAATAATCTTAGAATTAATTGATAAATGTCTCTTTTAAAATCTACTGTATTTATTATAATTTACACCCTTGAAGGTGATCTCTTGTTTTGTGTTGTAAATATATTGTTTGTATGTTTTCCCTTCTTGCCTTCTGTTATAAGTCTCTTCCTTTCTCAAATAAAGTTTTTTTTAAAAGATCCCCTTTCATACATTTGGCTTTGTGTAAATATTTAATTGAATTTGAAGCTTGTACACTAGGTCTCATATATCAAAAAATATTGCCATTCATTGTTGAAACAAGAAAATAAAGATATTTTGAGCAGTTACATCTAATACCATTAAAAATAATAAATCCAACAATAATGACTTTAAACTATTTATATCAGCAATTATCAGATAGCTAACACATGTAAAATCTGTTGTATTTTCCTCTTTCCAGTGTGACCTTTTTCATGATATGTTATCATCTTTGGTATTTAAATTAAAATGTCAACTTCTAAATATAAAACTTTATATAAATAGATGTCAGTTCCTAACTTTGCTCAACTTAAAAAACTATTTTTAAAAAGTTTAACATAATCCCTTGAATATAACAAGCACTCAATAAATATTAAAATGAATAATTTTCCAAGTATTATAATAATCCATGTCTATTATAGTGAAATCCTGAAGTACAAGTATAAAGAGACAGTACATAAATTTAAAGAGAAAATAGTAACTAAATGATCTCCCTTTATATGGTAACAACTGTCATAATACTAGTGGGAAGAACAAGGAGTTTGACTCAGATAAAGGGAACTATACCATACACATCACGTGGGCCATGAGGTGTACCTTACTCCTCTTTTGTCCTGTTCTAGCAAAACTTAGTCAATACTTCATAATGTGTTACTATGGTTGGTTCAACGGGTTAAATGTAATTTTTTAATTTCCTTTGATTTACTTAATCTGAACTCCAGTAGTTTAGATTAAATGGCAAAAGGGTGACATGATTTTTTTTCCAAGAGCAGAATTCCTTAGTGGATTGTAAAAAAATAATATTTCTTGACAAGTTAAAGTTACTCTAAGTCACACCAATATTGCATTAGAATGTTAAGGAATCTGGAGCTATAATTATTGACTACAACAGAATGGGTTATCATTCCATAATGCCATAAATTTGACAATTTCATCAGAATTCTGGAAATACCATGAACACTAGTCATAATTTCCTGAAATTTGCTTTTGGTCGATAAAATTGCAAGATTAACTCGGTACTAGAGATCTTAAAATAAGAGGAATTAATTAAATGATGATTTATAGTGTATATCTGATTTCTGAAGGGTTATATAAAGTGACTGTTTTAATAAAAAGTATCTTTAGAGACCTTTTCTTCACAAAAATAGCTTTTGCCAAGGCTTGGAATAGATAACCATTAGATTTCTTCTGGCCGTGAAAAGCCCCTTCTCATTGGTGAAAATAGTTTTTGAAGTATAGACTGACTGCTACTTTTCATAGATCTGAGAAAGATAGTCTTTAAGAAATTTTTTTGTTGTTTCATGCTTCTTTTTTCTAAAAGATGTTAAAAAGGGATTCAGATACTAAACATCTTTTGAAACCTAGTACTTAACATATATATAGTTAGACAACATAGTATTATTTTTAATTTGGCATTTCTTCATGGTTTTTTCAATAACTGAAGCATACAATTGTATTAATAAATAACTATAGTAGGTATAAATTGTGGGTGTACAATTACGGATTCACAGTAATAAATAATCGAGGTTTAGAATCGTAATCAATTATAGTCAGGAACTTGGAGGTACAAGAGAAGGAGTTTGAGACTCATTCCCTTTGTTATTGATAATTCCTTTGTCTCAGGTTGAAGGAGAGGTATAGGAGGGCAATCAAAGAGTTTAGGCAGATGAAAAGGATATTGGGAATGTGACTTCTCAGTCACGCTACGGTCATATATTTGTTTAGATTTAAAATGGTTTCTATTTTCACTGTCACATCTCATTTTATAATTCCTTTTGTGAGACTTATAAACTGTGTTTAGACAATGCAAATTTTTTGGATCATCTTGATTTAGAAAAAGACTTTTATCTTTAACTACTTCCAACATATAATGCACCAGTTATTGTTGCAAGCACTTCATATCCATTAGCTCATTTAGTCCTCACAACATCACGGTGAGGGAAGTATTATTGTCACCCCATTGTAGAGATGAGAGCACTGAGGCACAGAGAAGTCAAGGGCACCCAGTTAGCTGCAGTCTAGCTCTAATTCGAACCCAGGTATTCTGGCACCAGAGTCCTTTTTCTCAACCTTTATCATTGCACTGTGTGTGTGCGACAATTCTTTTTACGTGCCCAATATGCTTACTTCTGTGCAATTTATTCAGTTGTTACTACCTACTCTCTCTCTCTCTCTCTCTCTCTCTCTCTCTCTCTCTCCCCCCCGCCATTAGCATTTACCAAGCTGTTTTGAATCAAATCTCTTTTTAATCACTGCTCTAAATTATGAGATTAGGACTCTTTTGTTTTTTCCCCTAATTCACAGATGAGGGATCTAATTCTGGCACATATTGCATTCAACCATTTTTAATCTTGAAAATTTGTGGGTTTCTTTTTTCTGACCGGAGGCAGTCCTGGAAGGGAGTGACACAGAGTGACTGCACCTGGGGTGAACTGGATTTCAGCCTGTTCACAGCTCTCCTATACTCTTGCCTTCACTCCCCAACCCGGGCAAAAAGAGTCCAATTTTTAAGTAGTCACGATGCTGCCTTTTAAAAACTTTTAAACCTATTGGGGATGCACTTGATAATCGTTTTGACCTAAAACAGCCTGTATACAATGTTGTGAAAGCAAAAAATAGGGAATTTGTCAAGTTCTAGATCTCCTAGGTGGTTTTCTGGTTGAAAGATACACAAAATCCTCTGGAGGGAAACTTAGATTGTGACCACACTCCCAGAGGTTCTCATTTTGTTGTCCTGACAGGGAGCTCAGTAAATCTACATTTTTCAAGCCCTTAGGAGTGTCTGATTCAGAAATAGTGTTTGGAGATGGCCAGAAGCCCTAAACCATATCCTGAAATATGGCCTGACTTTTAATAGCTTTTATTTAAGATCCTTTGATTCTCTGATTCATAGTTTTCAAAATATACTGTTTCATGTTTATGGTGCATGGTTCTCAGTTTCTTCAGCATTTTAACTCCGTTATAGGTTATTCTCACTGTATTTACTGCTATTACTGCAGTAGTTTTTAGAATATTTGTGATACTACACAGCCATCACTGCTGTCTAATTCCAGAACATTTTTCTCAACCCGAACTCAAAAAGAAACCCTGTACCAACTAAGTAGTCACTCCCCATTCTGTCCTCCTCCTAATCCCTGGCTACCACTAATCTTTTTATGTCTCTATGGATTTGCCTATTGTGGCTATTTCACGTAAATGAAAACATGTAATGTGGCCTTTGTGCCTGGTTTCTTTCCTTATGCATAACGTTTTCAAGGTTCATCCATAACATGCGTCTGTACTACATTCCTTCTTATGGCTGAATAATATTCCATTGTATGGTTATACTATATGTTGTTTATTCATTCATTAGTTTATAAACACAAATTGTTCTTACTTTTTAGCCATTAAGAATAATGCTGCTATGAACATTTATGTACAAATTTTTGTGTTAGCACGTTTTTCATTTCTCTTTTGGTGTATATGTATTTATATATGTATATATATTTCTTGGTCAAATAGTAATTCTATTTAACTTTTTGAGGAACTTTCAAACTGTTTTCCACATAGCTGAATTATTTTACTCTACCACTAGCAGTGTATGAGGACTCCAGTTTCTCCACACCTCCGACACTTGTTATTTTGCCATATTATTGATGGCAGCCATCCTAGTGGGTGTGCAATGCTATCATTGTTGCTTTGATTTCTATTTCACTAGTGACTAATGACATTGAGCATCTTTTCATGTACTTTTTGGCCATTTATATATCTTCTTTGAGGAAACATCTATTCGAGCCGTATACCCATTTCTTAATTGGCTTGTTTCTTTTTAATTTGGCTTTTTGTTGTTGAGTTGTAAGTGCTTTTAAATATATTGTGGGTATGAGACCATTGACAGATACATGAATTGCAGTATTTTCTCCTAGTCTCTCAGTTGTCTTTTCATTGTCTTAATAATTTTCTTTGATGCACATTTTTAATTTTGCTGAAATCCAATTTATCTAGTTTTCCTTTTGTTGTTTGTGCTTTTGGTGTCATATTTAAGAAACCGTTGCCTATTCCAAGATCACAAAGATTTACACCTGTGTTTCCTTCTAAGAGTTGTATAATTTCAGCACTTTTAGGTCTTTGATCCATTTTGTGTAATATACATTATTTTTTAAATAAGAATATTCTTCCATGCATTTGGGTTATTTTAAAGAGAGATATGAACTTCACGATTGTTGGACTCCATTTTCCCAAGCATCATCTTCATTTTCCTTATTTCCAGTTGATTTTGGTCTTGCTTTTCTGATACTCCTATAGCTGACTCTTGCTTTTTTCTAGCTTTTGAGACTGCTTCTTTTTTCCTTCTCAATAAATTATTGAAATGCTACAATCTTGATGTTTGTTATGCCTTTTTTCAGGTTTTCTTTAAAAACTAAATCAGTTATTTTTCTTCATTACAATGATTTTAAAATCCTACCCTGGTTACTCATTTTTACTTATGTCTACTTTGCACTTAAATTTTAAGTTGACATTTAAAATGTGGTTGGTGAGAATTGAGATAAGCCCTAACTGCAAAATACACACCAGATTTTAAAGACATAGTACAAAAGAAATTAAGAATGATGCCTACTAATTACATATTATTATAAAATGATATTTTAAATATATCGGGTCATATAACATTATTAAAATTAATCTTACCTGTTTTCTTTTACTTTGTTTTTTTTTTTTTTTTTTTTTTTTTTAATGAGACAGAATCTCACTGTGTTCCCCTGGGTAGAGTGCAGTGTTGTTAGCACAGCGCACCACAACCTCAAACTCCTGGGCTCAAGCGATCCTCCTGCCTCAGCCTCCCCAGTAACTGAGACTACAGGCTCAGGTCACCATGCCCAGCTAATTTTTTTTTTAATTTTTGTACAGACGGGGTCTTGCTCTTGCTTAGGCTGGTCTCAAAACTCCTGACCTCAAGCAATCTTCCCCGCCTCAGCCTCCCAGAATGCTAGGTTCTTTTACTTTTTTAATATGGCTATTAGAAACTTTAAGATTATATATGACTCACATATTTTTCTTTATTCATTTGTATTTATGTTTCTCCTTTAGATCCCCTTCATCTCATTTTATATTTTGTTAATTGTTAGATCTTATCACATCATTTTGGAAATAGGCAGGCTATAAAACCTAAACAAATGAGTATTTCCCTTGCCAGTATCTTTCTATTGCTTTTACTTAGTCTGACATGGAAACATAAAATGCTAATGTTAGAAGAGATCTGAGACATCTTCACAGTTTGAGGGCTTTAAGAACTTTCTCCTTTACCTTAAAGACAACTCCAAGTCTATCAAATATTTTCTTATTATTAATTGTAAGAACAATTCACTTATGCTCCACTCTTAAAGTTAGTAAGTTCATCTGTAATACGTGCTGCTTTTTCCTGCTCTTCCATTTTTTTGTCAATGGAGCCACCATTAGACACTGGAATAGATTCTTATGAATCCATCTTTGAAAATCTTATCTCCTTTATCTTTTATAATCAGTTGGTCCTCTATTTCTGATTTCAAACCATCCTCCCTCTTCACTTTCCCATTGGCTCTCTTTCCCCAGCCACTACCCTAATTAATACCATTAATAAAACAATTTTGTGCTTTTACCATTGCAGTAGCCTCCTAGCACATCAGTGTGATGTCTATACCAATCAGTTAACTTACTGTAAAATAACAAGTTTGTTTTCCCTTCTCTATGGCACAACCTACAGTGATTTCTTCCTAACTGTTTCATCTAGATGGCATCAGAGAGTTATAGTCCTCATAATTCAACCTTTATACTCTGACCAGGCACTCACGTCTCCCAATCTAACTTACAGTGCACATAGCAAATTTCCAAGTTGGGGCTCCAACCCACACGAGTTTCATCAAGTATGTGTCCCTATCTGGAAAATCTTTAACTTTCTTTTCCAAACTATTCTGCTTTATTCCTTATGCCATCTCTGATTTCTCCAACCCACCTCAACTCTATGACTTGGAATCAGTTCCATATAATTTACTATGTCTTTAATCATCACTGGTGTGGCATTGTGTCTTTTTGCATTTTGAGACCAGGAAAAATATATTATACTGTGTTCATCATTGTTCCTAATGCCACTCATGACACCTGGGAAGTGCCCCATTAAACTTCCTTTTAGTGGTTTTCCTTTTATATTTCTCTTATTCAGATATAAATGGCTAAAAGCCATTTTCTTCCATATTATGATTACATTCTCACTTTTTTTTACCATGTGAAATGTAAAATCATTTTTACTTGATGGACTATTTCTTGTGCTATGTTTTCGTTAGTGATATTTTCTTTAAGCTGGCCTTAATAAAAATAGCTACTATTTCATTTTCATTTTCAGCCATCGCTAAGTGATGGAAATTTTTTTCTTGATGAATTTATTATTTGATATTACTGACAAACGAACTGATTTTTCATAATGTATATTCATATATGAATCATTGATTATTATTCATATTGTAATATCTAGCACATATGTTTAGATAAAAATACAATATATCAAATATTTTCATGACCTCTTTATAGTATTGATTTTTCTATTTCATCAATAGAACCGTCAATAGTAACAACTCTATTGATGATTTATGAAAGTGGAAGCCTGGAAAAAAGACAAAATTATTCATATGATATTAATCTTAGAGAGTGAATCAACTTCATCTTTATGCATATTTAAAGAAAACTATTACTGAACATGGAAATTAATATGTTGTATGGACTCTATGCATCAAACCTTGGACAGTGGCATTTTGCATTGTCTTTGATTGAAGTCCATGGGTGGAACTGCCTCACAGGTGTAACCACCTAATGGTCCTATAATAATACCACACTAATACTGTAGTGGACTGCAGGAGTTCTGACTCCAACTTCTCCACCTACTAGCAACTCCATGTAGAGCAAATGACTTAATTCTACGAAGCCTCAGTTTACTCGTTTGTTAAATGTGATCAACAATTAAAATTTTTTTGTTGGGATGTTGTGAGATTTAAATGGCTTAATTTGTGCAAATAATGTAATGAGTGCTAGTGTAATGGGTACACAGTAAAAATTAGCAATTGCTATTAATATTACTATTAATGAAATTACTAAGATCTTCTTGGAACCTTAGTAACTTTGTTACTAAAAGTTACTTCGGAGGAACCTATCTCACATTCCATTTCACTTTTTGATAATGAATAACTTTCTCTTCAGTAAATAAAAAACCCTGGAAGTGTTTCTCAATCTTCCTAACCTTTTTTATGTCCTAGCACACGTAGAAAAAAAATTGGTATACACACACACACACACACACACACACACACACACACACACACACACACCCCAGGCCACTGCAGGAGGCTGCTCAGCCTGCTCCTCCCTGCCCCAGGGGTTGAGAACAGTCTAGAATTGGTTCAACTGCAGCGCTTTGAAGTAGTTAGGTTGGAATGTTCCTTGGAAGACCCTGCCAGTACATTACTCTTCTTCTTCCTCCCCACTGCCTTTCCTTCTCTCTCCTTTCGCCTCCCATAAAGAGAATCCCAGATTTTTTTTAATCAGATTTCAACTAATGATTAACCAACTTTAAACCAATTCTAGGTACAAATGATCAATATGATCATTGCTTCACAGGATGTTTTAAGAATGAATACTGATGAGGGAGGATCATAAGTCCAGTCTCCTCTAACTTTAATCCCCACCCTGTTATCAGCACCAAAGCTATTAATCAGAAAGCAACACTTAGGAAATTCGTATTACCTAGTAGCCTGCAAGGGATTCTCTTATCACATATGCATTGGACTCTGCCTTTCTTTATTTCTTTCCTCTTTTTCATTTTTTATTTTTAGGCCATTCAAATTTAGCAGTGTGGGGGTTGTATAAGGGCTCTGCCTGTCTTTGGCATCAGCATGAAATAAATAATGCTGAGATTTTCTGTGTCTTGCTTTTTAACAAATGCTTGAGAATCTTTTTATACTATCTCTAGTTAGGTGAATGCTAGAAGAACTTAGAATGGGAATTCCTGCCATCATTTCTTGAGCTTAAGTAATTTGGCTGCCTTAATTTGAATAGCCATCAGTATTCTTTATTATCTTCATTTAACATGATAAAGAACAAGTCTATTTTACACTGTATTTTTCCACATCTTAGATATATTTTGGTCATGAAGGTGGTGCTGTCAAATCCTTCTTTTTAAAATATATATTTTGAGTATAAATATATCTGAAGTTTAGTTTTCTAGTGCATATTTTAAATGGTTTAATTTTTGCTTTATTATTTGAATTGTTTGACAGACTCATAAAGACATTCAACTCAATTTTTTTATCTTTTTACTCCATACTTATAGTACATATATCTATATATTTTATACCTTTATATATGTACAGTGGTTAGTTGTATCTTTTTTTTAAATATGGAAGCAGATAATACATTTTTTTTCCCAGAAAGGGGATCTCCCAAGAATTCAAAAAAAGTCAAATTTCTAATGTCCTGGGTTTTTTTCTAGTTTTTCTAATTTAAATGAAAATTTTTAAGATGAGATTTGTGCTTTAGTTACATTCAACTTCGTAAATCTTACTGCTATTTTAACCTGTAAGATACATACAAACTCCACTTGTTTTGTATGTACAGTTTAATAAACTTTGACACATGTGTATACCACAATCTAGATGGAGAATATTTATATCGCTCCGGAGAATTTTCTTCTGCCCCCTTTTTAATCAAGCTCACACTCCCACTCTCCACCCAGCCCAGAGCAACTATTGATCTGCTTTCTGACACTACACATTTGTTTTGATTTTTGTAGAATTTCATTTAAATGAATAATATAGAGTATGTAATATTTTCAGTCTGGATTTTTGTCAGAAAATGTTTCTGAAATCCATCCATGTGTATATCAGTAATAGGTTTTTTTTTTTTAACTGCAGAATAGTGTTCCACTATATGAATATGTCTGAATTTGTCTATTGGTGGAAATGTAAGTTATTTTCAGCTGTGTATAATTATGAATAACGCTACTATGAATATTTTAATACAAGTTTTTGTAGACATTTGTTTTTATTTCTTTTGGGTAACTACCTAGGAGTGGAATTGTTGAGTTGCATGCTTTAACTTCACAAGAAACTGCCAAATTAATTTTGATTGGTTATTATTTTACATTCTCATCAATGATGTAAGAGTTCCTGTTAGTCTACATTCATGTCAACACTTGGTATCGTCAGATTTGTTTAACTGTGCGCATTCTAATGAATGCATAATGGAATCTCATAGTGGTTTTGATTTGCATTTTCCTGATGTCTGATGATGTTCACGATCTTTTCCTGTGTTTATTGGCTATCCGTATGTCTTCTTTGCTAAACTGTCAACTCAGCTATGTTGCTCATTTCTTTTTAATTGAAGCATCTGTCTTTTTATTGTTGATGATCATAGGAACATGTATTAAATATTTTGGATACAATCCATTTCTAGATATACATGTTACAGATATTTTCACCTTTCCTATAGTTGGTCTTATAAGAGATGTTTTTAAGAGCAGAATATTTAAGCACTAACACTTGATGTGTCCCATTCTATCAATTTTTTCTTCTATGCTTAGTGCTTTAGTGTCCTGTCTAAGAATGGCTTGCTTCTATGTTTTCCTCTTCTAGTTTAGTTTTCGTATTTAAGACAAAGAGTTATTTTGAGTTAATTTTTTTATATAACATGAAGATAGATAGAGGTTCATTATCTTACATGGATATCTAAAGTTTTCAGCATCATTTTTTGAAAAAATTATCATGGTTCCTTTGAATTATTCTAGTACCTTAGTTAGAAATCAGTTGAACATATATGTGAGCAAATTTCTGAGCTCTTCATTTTATTCCATTGTTCTCTATGCCTAACTTTACACCAAAACCACAGAATCTTCATTACCGTTGCTGTATGTCCTAAAATCAAGTAGTATATTTTTTTGCTTGTTTATAATTTTTTCATTATTACTGATTTTTAGCAACTTGATTATGATGTGCCTTAATGCAGTTTTCTTTATGTATATCCTGCTTTGTTTCACTGAGATTTTATATCTGCGGGTTTGCACCTTTTAAAATTTTATAAAAATGCCACCCACTCTTTTTTTTTTTTATTTCAGCATATTATGGGGGTACAGATGATTAGGTTACGTATGATGCCCTTGCCCCGCCTTCCCCCCAAGTCCGAGCTTCAGGTGTGTCCATTCCCCGGGAGGTGCGCACCCACTCTTAATATTTTTTCTACCTATTATTTTCTATCTTTTTCTTTTGAGACTCTAATTACACATAGGATAGACTGCTTGATATTGCCTCACAGGTCTATAAGTTTCCATGCATTTTTTTCACAATCTGTTTTCTCTTTGTGTTTTAGTTTGTATATTTTCGATTGCATACACATCTTTTGTTCCTAATGGATAAACTTCTGTTAATCGCATACAGTAATTTTTTAACTTAAGATATTGTATTTTTCAGTCTAGAAATTTCATTTAGTTTTTTTAATATATTTTTCCTTTATCTCCACTATATATTCATGTTTTTCTTTAAATCCTTGAACATATTTATAATATTTATTTTGAAGTTTTTTTCTGTTAATTCTGGCTCTACCATTTCTGGGTCTGCTATTACTGCTTAATTCTACTCTTGAATATGGTTCATGTTTTCTTTCTCCATTTAATGTCTAGCAAATTTTCATTAGATGCTAGACAATTTAAACTTGTCGTCTTTCTTTAAAGAATATTCATCACTTGAAACTTTTGAGGCTTGTTTTTAAGTTTTGTTAGGGAAGGTCTGTAATAGCCTTTACTCCCAACATGGTTTCTCTTTTGCGCACTAGTTTGTGAGTTCTTGGGGCCTCTATTGAATGCCAGGAATGTTTACAGGGATGGATGACCCCAGGGAGTAATTCATTTTATTCTAGGGCCCTCAGCTAGGAATGAGGATGGAAAGGAAGGATGGGATTGAGTAAGGTTCTGAGGAGATAAATCCAGCTATTTTCGGGGGAAAGAGCTACTTCAACTCCATCTTAGGCCTGTCTTCACTTTGAAAGCTGGTCACTTACTGGTCCTACCAAGCCAGTTCTTCAGTATGGCTTGGCCATTGTCTCCTAGGCTTTGAATTTCTTGGATTTGGGTCATCTTTACATTCAAACATTAATTTTGAAGGCAGATACGAGAGAAAAAGCATTAACCTTTGCTTACATATATACAAACAAAGACTTGATGGACATTGTTACCCAAATACTTTGGAAGAACTTTGACTTTAACTAGATAGAATAGACCAAGTGAAAAAAATAATACCATATAGTTTTTAAGATTTTTTTCAAATCTCAGTGTGAAGAATTAGACTCTTTCTTTCTTCCTTTCCTCTCTCCTTCCATCCTTTCTTTTCTTTTTCTCTCCCTTCCCTCCCTCCCTCCCTCCCTCCCTTCCTTCATTCCTTCCTTTCTCTGTATAACATTGAACCTAATAAATTAGGTGTATTTTTGTAAGTAAAGATCATACTAAATTTTATTAGCTCATGGTCTGTTAATTCAGCTAACTCTTTCATGTAGTAAGAAATAATAAATCTAAGGAAAAATATTAAGTCAAGTATGAAAAGCATGGATAATGGACTATTTATAACATCTGAATACTGGCTACCATAAATATGTTTTTCATCAAAAAATATGGAGTACCATTTATATTTTGTATATTACATTATATATTTAATGTTTCTGTTTAAACAAATAAGCCATGATCTGCAATGATTCTACATTTTCTGTGTCCCTAGGTTAAAATTGCCTTGCTATCTTCTAACTCGGGATCTCTGTTAAACAATTTCCTTGCTTTTATTTTTCCACTGCAATGCTTAGTCCTTGGTTTCCTTATCCAGGATGACAATTACTATTTCATAGTTCCTGTTCTTTATATTAAAAATCAATGCCAATGAAAACCATGATTAACAAAAATGAACGGCACCTACAAACTCAGAGGAATTCTTCTAGAAACATGAAAGTATAGATGTGTTTAAAATAATGTTTTCTTGAACAAAAGCCTAGAACTGCAATGGCAAACTTAGAAAAAATTATGTTACTAGGTGAGAAATTGTGGGGAACCTGGGAGAAGAGTTTTCTCAAGATTCTAAAGGCTTTTATGCCTTTTTTCAACTTACGTCTTAACCTTGAGTTGGGTACTGAGGAGGAAGGAGGTAAAAGTGGTTGAAAATAAGCAATAGATCTTATTTTGATTCAGAAGTGTTGAAGTTTTGATTTTATTTGGTATAGAAATATGTCCTTAAAGCAACCAGAATATTAGCTTAAGTTAAAGGTGAACCCTTGGGGGTGGGGGGCAGTTCTTTTTCATTCTCTTTAATTACCCTGGGCTTTTGGATGGTCCCTAAAGTAAATTAGGAAGTTCTTAGACATTTGACATTAAAGTGCAGGCTCAGGAAGGTTATGTGGATACGCAACTTCTGATTCTTGAATGGTGTGTTGATAACTGTGTATTTTTTAATGGTTACACTTTTCCTAGACTAGTATAAAAGATTTACTGTTACAGTTTGTGTGTGGCCAGGCAGTGGCATATGGAAAAGCTGTTTCCTGCTATTTAATTTAATTAGCCCAATCACGTGCCAGCCTTCGGGCATGTCACTCTGGACCTCTGAGGTTCTTTGTCTGTCAAAGAGATGGACAATATCTTGGCTTTGTTTGGTTGCTTAGGATGCTGCAGATAAAGCCACTGAAATTCTGACTGTTTGTTTAACCAAATCTTTGCATTTTTACCATTTGGCTTTGATTTTGTTTTACAAAAAAAGGATGACATTTGGCCTTAGGGAAGGGAAAAAGAAATATTGAGTACACGAAGAAGAGCTTTTGCTCTCTATGGTTTAATAAAGGATTGAGAATATCATCATTTTATGATTAGAAGTTTTTAGTTTATTACTACTTTGCTAGTAGAAACTCAAGACAATTATCATTGCATCATTTTAGCCCTAACTTAGCTGACAAACTGTCATTTTAATTCAAGCCTCCTTTTTGGAACATGTATATATTTTAGTGTGATTTTCTTCATCTTGCCAAATCTCCAAATCTTTCAGTGAATTTATTGTTAGAGAAGAAAATATGTTTGGTGTTTTAGGTAAGAATATTCTAGTTTTGTCTTGTTTTCATAAAAAAAAAAAAGATGGTGATTAATACATTTAGTCACATCAAGAATTGTTCCCAATATTTTAGCCTTTCCTTTTAGGTCAACAGTGTTTTTAAAATTTTTTTCTTTTATACTCAATATGTTCACATTTAAAAAATTCTCTTTAATGACATTTAAGTTATTATTATATTTCTAATAGTTTTAAAACTTTAAAATTAGTGAAGAACATTTGAATAGAAATTGAAGATTTAAAAATATATGCTGCAACTTAGGAATTTGATTTGCAGTGGGGATGTTTGCCTAAGTTTCTAGCAGAATTAACAGCAACTTCCATGAGTCAAAAAGCCTTGTCCAAGGTAATAAACTTATTTGAAGATTCATATTTTAAAATTAGTTGTTCCATATTTGAGGTTCTTAATCAATCACAGACATATGCACAGTTTAGAAGTTTAAGAAGATTTGCCTACAGACTTAATCCTGCACTAAAAAAGTTAGATTAAATCACAGTGAGCATCTAGTCCCTGTGCTGCTGTCCCAGGTGACAAAATATAGCCCCAGCCTACCCTCTGACATCTCTATGCCTTTGGAGCAACCCATAGGACCTATGCTGAATAAATGACAATGTCTTAAGGGATCTATCCTTTGTCTAAAGCTAAGAGAACCATTGCTTTTCAATAGATTAGGATTTTTTTAGCCAATTATTGCCTATTCCATTTTGATAGAATTTACAAGTAAGGTCTTTACCTCTCATTCCATTTTTTAATTTAGAAAGAAAGGTTAAATTGTTAAAGAAAAGGGAATTAAAACCTAAAAATGTACATTTTCTTAACCAATATAATATTTATACCAGAATTTACATTCATAATACAGACATTTAAAGTGACCTTATAACATGGCTGCCACATGCAAAGTATAAGTCTTATCAATAAACCTATGATCTGTATGGATTTTGCATTTTAAGGACAAGTAAATAATCTACAACAAAGTGAATGCTGTGCTTCTTTATCTTCTAATGATTTTCATCAGCAGTTCTTAAATCATTGTATCTATTTTCAGATTCATTTTTGTATTTTATAGTTCTATGTGATTAATTTTTCATTTTTATTTTCCTTTACATGTATGTTTAGAATGCGATTTTTCTGAGGGCATGTACACACACACACACAGGTTGATTTTAGAATAAAATAGTATCCCCTTATGAAAATTCTTTTGTTGGTAACTTTTTAAGAATAAATATATTTTTAATATTGAGAAACACTCATATTCTATAAGAAATACTTATGGCAGAAATATAGTCATTTTTCACTAAGGCCTGTTTCTCAGTAATGATACTTTGTTGAAAATGTTATAAAGTACATGACGGAAGTTTAAAATGAAATTAATTATGAGAGGCCAGTTAATTCAGAAATTGAGACCTTAAAATTTCTTAAAGAAAGAGTACTTATTAGTTAACTAAGCAAACTTTGAAAGATGGGTATTAAAATGGTACAACCTTGTTTCTGCTAAAAAATGTAACCCTTGTGATTACAAAAAACTAATAACCGTGATGAAAATAAATGTGCAATTTCTAATAGATATTTAGAAATGGCAATCTGTGTCAAAGTAGTCCTTTAATTAAACTTATAAATTAGTTTGGCTTGCAGCAAACATTAATCCAAATTTTCCTTGCACATCATTCTAAAATGTCATTTCATATGCATTTATAGGTTTGTTGATTATGTGTGTAAATCGGCCAGTAGTTCTCATCTATTCTTTTTTTTGTTTCAATTGCGGCTTAGCCTAACAAACAGTAATAGTTCAGACCAACCCAATAAATGTGTGCTGAACAACTATCATGTGCCTGGGACTTGTGCCAGGAACTGAGATCGCCGTACAATATCAAGATAAATGAGATAGCCATATGGCCTTCCAAATTTGCAGTCTCTTAAAAGAGATGGACAGGTAGACAAATGATGAAAATACAGTGTTATTTGTGCCACCATGGTAAATACACACACACACACACACACACACACACACACGCACAAAACCTGTACAAGTCTTGGTCAAGATCTTGCAGCTTCTAGGCTGCTGAACCATGATCAAAACCTACATCTGTGTCTATGTTCTTTCCATTAAAGATTGCTCCCTCTGAGTAGAACCCAGAGTTCAGTAAATGTTCTGACATCTTGTCCCTGGTCCTCTTAAAGACTGGAAATGGGAAGGATCTTTTAAGTTCTCGCACTATAGTTGCATGTCCTCTGTTGTCCACTGGGTTGCTTTGAAAAATAGCATCCATTGATAATTATAATAGTTTATTTTTTGTTTGATTTATGACAATGGAAAAAATTTATTGAAGAGCTCGACTATTTCTTACAGAAATATT
The DNA here is from genome assembly GCF_000956105.1 of Propithecus coquereli. Lineage (NCBI taxonomy): Eukaryota > Metazoa > Chordata > Mammalia > Primates > Indriidae > Propithecus > Propithecus coquereli. Next base: position 3,585,702 of record NW_012152063.1, read on the forward strand.
ACACAAACTGTTGTATTTTTTTTCACTTATTAACATGGGAAGATACTGCCGGCAGAAACCCAATTTTTAAGTTGTTTTATTTCAATTCTGCTTATTGCGAGCTGGAAGCATCAAATCTAAGATATTGGGGGTTGAGTTTTCTAAGTGCAATTTAAGTTAATATGTTTCCGTTTATGGAACTGTTTTTAATTTTCAAGTTTTATTTACTCTAAATAAAATAAGAGCTTAAAAATCTAACTCACGAGGATCAGAAAACAGTTTTTGATCAATTTTGTTCGCAACTAAAAAACTTTTTATCACAACTGTCATAAGTTACAGAAAGGATTTTGATTAACACACCCACTGATACCTTCTAGCTGATTTAAAGGCATCTTTTGATGAACCGTGGCCTAATAATTGTGATTTTCCTTTGAGCAAGGTATCCAATTTTTAAATGGTATGTCTCCTAATTTTAAACGTAAAATCAAGATAGTAAAAGTTAAGGTACAGATTAATTATTCTTTAATGGCCTGGGAACTTTATTTTCTACCCCAAAGGACAGTTGGTTTATGAAGTGGAGCGCACGCATGCGCACACAGGCACAAATACATATATATTTATATGTATATGTACGAGTGATCTTTTCCCTCTGCACACTTTTCCCGGTGGTATCATGGAAAATTTCCCTCACCAAAGTTATGTTCCAAAGCCAATCTTCTAGCTATTTATCTAATAATTTCTCTTGATCTTAAACATTTGAAATTTGAATGGAAATGATTTCTTCTGTAACACGCTCCTCACTATTCAGTTTTTATGTGGCTTTCTTTTCCTTGTTACGTTTCCTCCTCAAGGTCCTATCACCTTTTTTTGTTAAATAAAATACGATTGAACTTCTCTCTGAAGATAATTTATGGAGGAAAAACTCTCCTCCACCCTCACTGTGGCTTACCACAACCTCTAGAAAGTTTAGTCAGAGTATACTGAAATAAAATTATACTGGCAATTCTCCAGCTGCAAAAATCTACTTGTGTTTTGCTGGAAAGCTCATAAAATGGAGTGTCATTGTGCACTGCGCAGTACCTTCAACTGTGTCTCTAACTATATCACTCCCTTATCCTCTTGCCTGAAGGAAGAGGCCTACCCAACCAGTCTGGCCTGAATGATGGAGGACTCAGGCATCAGAAGAGCCAGTCTTTTCTTGTTCTTGGCCATCTGTAGGATTTCTAGGTGTTCTGTGCCTCAGTTTCCTCATTCATGAATTGAAAGGGCCAATCCTCACCTTCTTTGAAAGGTTATGCCTTGCTCACCCAAGCTGATATATAGAGATGATCTGTATTCAAAGCTTTACTGACAGCTATCAGGCAGACAGACCAGTACTGAGTGCCCATCTTAGTTTTAACATTTCTCTTTTTTTTTCTTTTATGTTCATATGATTTCCTTCAAAATTCTCACTGGTAAAAGAAAAAAAAATGGCTTGTCGAATGTTTAAAAAATGTCAAGTGAATGCTGATTTACTATTTTTGAACCGGAATTGGCAAATAGATTTCCTCCTGAAGGGAGAAAGATGGGAGAAACATTCTATGCTAACAGAGTTTTTGATGTTTCTCAAGAGTGAAAATAACCCAACTAAATTAGTCATAAAATATATGCAAAAATAGTCAGTGTGCGCCAGTGTTTAAAGTTTAGGCACCATTAAAAATAGTATGGAATAACAAAACTTTGTAATTGGCAAGGATGTTAACTAATGGCAGTGGTGACAATAAAAGATAGTATGGATTGAGAGCTAATTGTCAAGCAGAGTGCCCTGTAATTTATGTATATTATCGAATCATCATCTCTTATTTACCAGTGCAGAAATGAAGCCTTCAGACTGGTGAAGCAGTTGCCTAATGTCATACATCTAAAACATGCAAGAGCTCAGATTCCATGCCCAGTCCATATCCAGAGAGGCTGAGAGGTTGGCATAGAGTCTCACAGCCACTTTATGGGAATTCAGTAACAGAGATTGAGATCTGATTCATGGACTATTGAACATAAATTTAAAATATAGTTCTTTCAACTTAAAAATCAGAAAGCCACTTGCTACTATGCTAAATTTTCTACCAAGTCTTCATCACCTCCCCACCCCCAATCATTTTGATGAGAATGTGCTAGGACTTGTAGAAAGCAAAGGCAAAGGTAGAAAATGGAAACCTCGTAACAGTCAGGAAGTTACTGTGTGAATGGCTTCACAATTGTGGCCCTGCTTTTTCCTTCATATTAAATACATTCCTGAGCATCTTTAATGCTTCTGTTTAACTCTAGTTCATAAATCTTCCATCTTGTGGTCATGGCTGAGAAGATGGCAAATGTCGTTTACAGAATCTTCAACTCTTCAATGCTTACTTTTCATACTTGATGTGGAATTTACTTTATGTATTAATATTTTAAAACCTAAACATATGTTCATTCCCTTTGCCTCTTAGTATATATAAAACACAAATTTAAATATATAACTTGGCATAAATTCTTCACAGTTGGCTGAAGTCTCCTTAACCTGCCTGGTAGATTCTGCAGTTTTAACCCTATTAAACATTTATACAAAAGCTTTTCTCTCTTCTCTTCATAGTTGCAGTAAAACACAATGTTTAAAAGAATGGTTGGAATCCTCTCTCTTTTATATGTAAAAATCCTCATAAAAAATTCAACTAAGCTGATATAAATCTTCCTGTCTTTATTTAATTGCTTATCACACATCCAGAATGTTCAGGGCATTATTTCAAATGTTGGGCATGATTCTTCCTAAATCCTAAGCTTATAATCTGGTAATAAGAGGATAAATCATCCATATAAATAATTACAAGATAAAAGATGTTAGATACTACATGTTAGGCACAGATAGTAGTGCTTTGAGAATTCATATTTTTATAATCATTAAAGGTTGAATTTTCCAAATCTCCGTGATTTAATATAAATAATTAATAAACATTTATGGTTTCTAATCTATCAAAATTTTTAATATAGCTTTGTTAATGTTATTTCTGTATACACATTTCCTAGGTCAACACAATACAGGCAATAAGCTGTTTAATGTATAAGCTAGTAAGTAGTACAGCTGATTTACATAGATACCATTTAAATAAACCTCTACTCCATTCACTTTTCATGCTGGTTCCCTTTATATACATTTGCTTGCAACACCACGTACTAGTTTAGCATTCTTGAAGCATATATTCAAAGGTATATAACCTAATTTACACCAATATTTTTAAGTTATAATTGATAACAATCATAGAACTCCCATTTATGGGAAATAAATTCTAAATTGGGGTAAATAGCACCTATACTATTTAAAATTACTTTAGTGAATTTTGCATTCTTTCATTTTTCACAACTCCAGGTATTTTAGTAGATATAATACATCATTATTTCGGCAACATGGTCAATATTAAGCTATCTTTGATATTTACTATGGAATAAATCATTTCGGTATATAGCGACCAGATCCAAGGAGGTGACCTCAGGGACCTGAAGGTTAATTAATGGACTAGGCTAGCCTGCCTCAGAATGAATAGGAATTCAGAAAGGGAACGAGAGAGGAAGCTGTGTATTTCTTCAGAGTTTCACGGCTAGTTAGATGGACGTATTTTATTATGTTTTCTCACAAGGGAAACATTTTTCTCCATTGTATGTTGAGGTGTGGTCTCTCGTAACAAAGATTGTTTTAATCTTTTCCCATTAAGTTTTCCACATTATCTAGTATAAAGTCTGGCTAGATATCCTTTTTACTTCATAGAGTTTTTCTGTAATGCAATGTGTGAAGAAGTAAGATGGCCTATCGAATTTCCCTTTATAAGCTAACTAAAAACATGGAAACCCCACAAACAGCCTGTATAACTTTAAAATTGAATAAAAGTGACTATATATATAAGCTTATCTATATATGTATACACATTGTGTGTATAAATATATATTACTTAGAGTACTATATTTCTAGTCATCATTTTGTTTTACTCCATTATTAATTCTCTTGGTTTGTTTTCAACAAGGGGGATAAAAAATAGGATTTCAAAAGCAACACCATAAAGAATCAAGGTCTCGGAGAGCAAGAAATGGTGGGAGAAACTGTTGTATAAAGCTATGAGTCTATTTAGTCTAAGTTTCACTAATGATACGGGAAATCCTTTTCTAAACTTCTAAATAATGAATGTTCCATTTCTAGTGTATTTATATACAAATCTTATGAATGATGTGCAAACTACAGAAGATGATCTTTTAACTTCAATTCCATTCATATTTTTCAATCATTTTAGAAATATTCTCGCATATGGCCCGTGTATTGTTGATGAAAGGTGACTCATGAAAGGTTTCTTGTTTATTATCTCTAATAGTTTTACTTTCCTTATTTTGATACTGAATTCTGAGTTCACTTGTAGTTAGCACATCCTTTTTTCTGTTTACTTCTTTGTAAACCTTCTACTTCTAATACACAATTACCCACTCCCATGTCCTTTCAAATAGGAGAGAATAGGCTGGACGACTAGATCCTACTGCTTCCATCAAAAAAGTAGAAGCAGCGCACATTCAAGGGAAATGTCATTTAGTTTGTCTTTAAATTGGAATGGGGCAGAGGTCACTAGCTGGAAGGAAGTCAAAATGACAAGGACCCTAATGGTTGCAGAGAAAGGTTAAGACAAGTAAACATCTTTCCATGAGATGCTTGACTGTTGTTAACTACCTGGCACAGACCATTTTCCACTGAAATAAATTGAAACATCGAAGAAGTAAGGGAAAGGAAGTTTCACTTAATGGAAGTTTTGATTATAGTCTACTGTAAAAGTATTTAATTTTCTTGCTTCTAAACCTGCATTCTCTCACAAAAATTAAAACTAGTAACTAGGAACAACTAAATTAAAAATATAGTTCACAAAGACTCACATTGAAAAATAACTTACAAACATAAACACCATTAATACATAAAATTTGGTTGCTGGAGACTGGGCTAACCCCAGGAAAGAAATCCCTAATTTGGATTTTGGGGAATTTTCTTTTCTAAACATTATAACAAGTTCCAAATGAATATATTTTCTTCTCTCACTGTAGGATAAATAATAAGTTTAAATTAAGACATGAGACAGACATTTCAGGTACTATGGCCTCCATTACAATTTTCAAAATGCAGAAATGCCCATCAGCTTTTCTGGTAGGATATGGCTGAGAAGCAACAGCACAAGGCTCAGTGGTAATTGCTGCAGAGAACTTAACTGGTCCGACGGGATGGTTTAAAGGCAAAGAGGAAGGAAAATGATGATAACCAAAGGGTCTCAACAGGAGTGTTTTAGAAATACATCGAAGGTCTCTTAACAGAGAAAGTTGTCTTAAGCAGACAGTGCCTGATATGCCTTGGAGATTTTCACACTAAGGGTAAAGCTTTTGTTGGCTTATGGTTTTACAGCAATGTTGTTTCTAGCCAGTTTTGTGCAACCATGGTGGCAACAAGGACTAGTGCTTAGCATGATGAATTTATGGTCCATGTTGTGCTTACGGACATTAGGATCACTAGCAGCCTAGTTTTCCTCTGATTTAAAGAGAACATCATTGGTTTGGTTGGTGGTATATTTCCTCTGTGTCTTTGGTTGGCTTGAAATAAGCATTTTTGATGTTGTTTTCAACTGTAACTATCTAGGGAAAGGGAATAATAATCCAAATTGTCCAAATTTTATTAAGAAAAAGAATCATGGTTTTTGCATGTATTTATAAGCCAAGACACAAATTCCATCATAATGTGTTAAGAAACTCTTCCATGGTTAATTTTATACCTTAAATTAAGATTGATTGACATAAAACAGTGGTGTTTAATCAAGTGTCCTGAACGTCCTTGAGGAAGGCACAGGGGCAGTGACTGCAGGACGAGGCAGCGTGTTCGGCGAGCAGTCCTGCCGGTTCCATTCCAGACAGCATAGTGCTGTCTGTTTCTCAACCCTTTTTGCAAGAGTCCTCTTATTAATGGTGACTGAGGAGCTTTTTATTCATACTTCATATTTCTGAATTCTAGATGTGAACTGAAGTTCATTTTGGCCTTTGAGTAGACAAAGTGAAGAGATAATATTCCAGCAATAATATTCCAAGATGCATAGACTGCAATTTGCATTTATGAAACTCAAATATTTGTAAATCATATCTCAAAACCGTTCGTACATTGTGTGATAGGAGTATTAGGACATTTTGGTTTTGGTTTTGCAAAAACTGGTATCTTTAAACTTTGACTCTTTTTTGCAGATCAGTGTTGAAAAGGTGTCTGTGAGCATCACTTTTTTAGACAATCCATCTCTTGTGGGACAACAGTTCCCTTCAGACATTTCTTTACTGTTTGGAGCAGTCTGTGTCCATGTTCCTGTTCCTGACTTAGACCTCCTCTTGTGTTCTTGCTGTTGTTCTGAAAATGAGAGGCAGTCCCCTTTCTATTTTCACCACAGGCAAATTGCTAAAGTATCACTCATTCAAGCAAATGTGGCTATAATATATTTCTTCCTAGAGAGGAGAAAATTGTAATTGTTTTGAGAGAAGCTGCTCTTTAAAGTTGAACAAAGATAGGATAAAGTAACGTTTTTGCAAACAAGACATAGAGCATATAACTAGCATGTTTTGGCATTGTGCCTTTTTTCCCTATCAAAAGATACGTGAGGTTTGATAGTAGAGCTGCTGAGTGTCCTAATTTAAGGAATTTGCCACTCCTCACTCAGAGACAAAGCTGTGTTTCCGTGTGATCTTATATCACGTTATTATAGTTTTCCACTAAGGAATTACAGGGAAAACAAAAAAAATCACCAATATTATCAGATATTTGTTCAATGTATATTTATTTCTGAATGACTTCTGTAGAATTCTCCTGTCTTAGAGAATTCCAAGCAAAATGCTAATTTTATTTGGTTTGCAATATTTACACATGCATAGAAAATCTTTTCTTAACTTTGAATGGGACTTATGGAATTAATGATGGAGAAAAAGTATCTGAGACAGTAGTATGTACATTCAGGAGATATGGGACATGGCAAACCATTGACATCAATTTGTGCACTCAAATTCATTTACTGCATGAGAGGGTTACCTTTTGCTTCCTAATAGAAAAAAGAATTCTCTGCCATTAAGTGTTTAATATGTCCCAATTAATGCTAATAGATGATCTAGAAGTTTGAATATATGTTTGCCAAAACTTTTCTGATGGATTTTCAAGTCATTGTGTGTTGCTCTTTCTGATCTTACATTCATTTTAGTTCCAGAGAGAGAGAGAGAGACTTCAGTGAGCAGTGTAAAACTAAATTACATGTTGATTTTTCCATGGGCTATTAATGTCTTGTTACTGTGAGTCGGAAAGGGTTGCCTCGTGGTTTCTGGCTTGGTAGTATTTGGCTTATATTTAAAGGCAAAAAAACATAGACCACCTCTAACATGAATGCTGACCTCTAACTGCTCTTTAACACAAATTCCTTTTGGTTATTTCCAAATTTATCTTTGATTAGTATTTTACCGTTTATGCGTTCTTTATCTGATTCTGGGCGTTATAAATGTCAATCCTTTAGAATGCATAGTGTTCAAAATAAAATTATCATCAAATGTGTAATTTCTCCACACTAGATAGAATTCAAGTTAACGTAGTCTACAGCAGTCAAAGATCAAACCATCAGGATTGCCAATGTGGGGTTGTCTGTGTTGATCCCAGTTAGATTACATGACCTAGACATCCCAGAGAAACCACTAAAGAGAGTCATTAAAAGAGAACAGTTTGGGCATCACAGCGTAAGGGAAAGAGGGTGGACCCTGCAGTGAATACATCTTGTGTTTAAGAGCTGGCTTGGCCGTTTCACTTGTCCTGAGACCTCTTAAGCTCTGAGTCTCCAGTTCCTCATCTATGAGACGGGGTTAATAATACCTATTTCCCAGGGTAAATGGTGAGTGAGTTTTAGAAGAGATTGCATATTTCAGGTCTATTCACAGAGTCGGTGCTTAATGTGGTAACTGCAGATTGGAAAGGAACGAAGCATAACTTGCCTTAAGAGCACCTGGAAGGAAAAAGCCTGTGTGACTTAAGAGAGAATTTTCTAAATTGTGGTTTTGAAACATCAGTCCGGGGAGATGTTTTCTGGTCTGATGAGTTTTGGAAACTTTGCATTCTATGCAAGCCTTGTAGAGACAACCCAACGTACTTTAGCAAATTTGTGGCTCTGAAATCCTGCAACAAAGCAACTTACTTACATTATTTAATTTGACATTAAAAAAATGTCCATGATATTTTTAGATGTTACTGTTCTATGAAACAAACTTTTTGAAACACTGAACCGGGACGTGGATAATAAATAAGCTTTTAACTTCCTACATCTTAGTCTTTAAGTAACAAAACTGAAGCACAGTGTGACCCATGTCTCCTAACTTTTGTGTGACGTGTGGGAAAAACAAGATTTGAGTCTACGTCCATTTATCTTAGACCAAGTTTGACGTTTCTTGTTAATCTCTCTTTAAAGAGACTTTGTGGGCCACAACAAACTATTGGAAATCTGGTTAGGATATAACACTTTCTCAGCACAGTGTGACTAGGTTTGGTTGTTTGCTGGTCTTTATATAAATAGGGCACTTCAAGAATCCAGAGCTGACCATCTGGTGTCTTTCCCCAGTAATTTATAAAAGTGCTTTTATATATTATACTTTTTGTTAAAAAAAGAAAAATGCATTATTTGGACACTGGTAAATAATGATCATTTTTTTGTCCTGCCATTTTTTGGAGGGGAAAAAACCCTACATCATAGTCCGATGTTTGCAGTGAAAGAAAATAGTCACATTCAGTAGCTAGTGACAAATACATTTTCCATGTGATGTCATGTATACTATACTGCTTTGTATGCTAAACCATTGTTTTTGCTTTTAAATTTTTAAAAATTGTGATAAAATTTACATAACATAAAAAGTAATTAGACCCAATAAATATGTACAATTATTATGTGTCAATTAAAAATAAAATACAATTTAAAAAATTTTTTTTAAAAATTTATTTCAAAATAGCAGTTAAGAATGAAAACTAGATCAACTTAGATATTATTAAAGCCCTCAGACCCATAGGAAACATTAAATTAAGATAAGATCATATTTGTCACTTATTTGTTGAAAGGAGAGACAACCAAACCAAACAAAAATATCCTTATTTGTATTTTTCTATTTGGTCTATTGCAACTTTTTTCTAATAATTATTAGAATTCTCAGATACATTTATTAAAACTAAAGACATTCTTTGATAATTGTATACAGAAAATATCCTTGAATGGGAGAGTAAATTTAAAACTTTTGTTGAGCTACTAAGAAATCATAATACTGTTTCCATTTTAAGAAGGTCCATATATTTTTATAGGCTATAGATGGTGTGTCTGTTTTAACTAAGTATTCAATATTTAGGGAAAAAGTGACATAATTTACTTTTAAAGAGAAGAGAAAAAAGTCCTCCTCACAATAGGGAAGAGAGAGAGAGAATAGATGCTTCTAGTCTAGCAGCAACACAAATTGAGCCATTGGCCAGCAGGGGTTGCTCATAGAGCAGGAAGGCTGATCATTCTACCACAAGTTTCACAACTTCGAGGAGACTGGGATTTCAGGGCCACTCAAGTGTCTTTAGTCGAAATAACCACTTTACGTACTCCGGAAGTGACCCAGCCTCTGATATCTCTTCTAATAAAATAGTGTGTGTAAAATTAAAGAATCGCGAAGTAAATCATTTGCGTCTTGTCATCTGCCTTAAAACGACACTTTACAAACCACGTTTAATATGTTGCTTTGCATTAGTGAGGGGAGCTCATAACTGCTTTTCCAAACAGAATCAAAGTGTAGTTAAATTGTTTTTAAACACAGTTTTAGAGAATGAAATTGAGGGTAGTAAACTAGTAGCCAACTAAAGCAAAACAGGCTGGAATGTTGGTAACTGATTGTACGCACAGGATCCAAGCAAAACATCTTGAATTGCTAGTACCGCAATAAATTATAGTTTTCACATTTGTGTTTTGCAAGTGAAAACAGCATTAAGTCAAGCCTGTGAAATAAAGGCCAAACGATGACATTTTTAATTCACCCACACCTATGATGACCTGGTAGATACGATAAATTGGATAACCGAGGCTGAAAAAAGAAAAGACCAATGGACAGAAACACCACAGCCAAAATGCAATCGTAGGTGGGAGAAAATGGCTGAGGTTCGTTTGTCACATGGTATCTAATGAATGTCCTGATTTCTCCTCCTTTCTTTGTCCCTCTCTCCTCACAATAAGACCCATTCCACATTCAGCTAACAGCCAAGGGGCTATCTCATTTTCTTCAGGGTTAATTTTTCTCTCTTTAACATAATGAGATAAATGACTGGATGGCGTTGGTGTCCTGAGAGTGTTCAGAGGGCAAGAAATGGTCAAGAACTGGTTTATCTCCAGACTTCATTAGCCTATTAGATAACTGATGCAGGACACCCCAATTATCTTAAAGAATGAGAGACTTCTAAAGGATGAGAGTCAGTCCTCACAATAATGGAACGTGGCCGCCTGCTTCAGAAAAGAGATGCACAAATCCCCTTTGCTGAGCGGGACTTCCTTGAGTGCAGTGGATGGGCTGATTTATTTCTCTGTGGTGTCTGGGGTGTATCTTCCCTGATTGACTTCCTTGATCTTGACATCAGTCACTTTGGAGTTAAGATAATGAAAGCTGCATTAAAGAGCCCCCTCCAGTTTATGCAAATAGAACTTTATCTTCAAAGGGGCAATATTCTTGTGAGAGTTTCTTTGCTATTTAAAAGTATTAATAAAAAAAAATGTGTTTGATGTTTCCTCCCGTCCACTCCTTGTTTTTCTCTAATTTACATAGGCATAAGATGACACTTTTTAATTTCATTTTATTAAAACTCTAAGTTTTCTTGATGCTTTATCTAAAGAAATCGAATTGTATTTGGTCTGAAAGTTGCTGCATGGAATTAGCAAGGGCGTAAGTCACACTCTAGCATTATTCTAAACAAGTGAAGCTATACACTCCCTAAAACATCTTGGGACAGGGTCAAGATGACTGCAGGAAACTCAATCTTGCAACTGAACAGGTGTCTCTTATGTCGATAGGGCAAAAATGATGGCACCATTAGCAATTACAGCTGCAGATGTTCCTTGGGCTACCACTCAAGGTAGAAGAGAATTATGTTATGTCTGCACAGGCACTCTTTGGGGAGGGAACATGAGAAAATGCCCACAGAGGAAATATCAGGATCACGTGGGAACTTTGTGTCTTTTCTGCTATGCTATTTATTCAACAAATAATATCAACATAAAAATTGTGACAATAGATGAGGATTGCGTTTGCATGAAACAGTCCATGTTTACTCAACATTTTAGCAGACTGATTGGAAAAAGTAGAAGGAGTCTGTTAGTACAGCACAATGACACTTCCAATCAGTGACCAGAATGGGACTTAGTGAGAAGTCATGAAAGAATGAACAGTTTACTTGATAATCTCTCTGATGTTTTCAAAATGTTGCCAAGGTTAAAGATACAGGATTTGTTTTGACCTTGATGTCAGGTTTCTGTTCCCTGGTATTCTAAATTTAGAATGAATGGGTGGTTTATGACTGTCCAACAGGAGCTTATCCTCACCTGAACTTTCTTTAACAACCAAAAAAAAAAAAGGCACAACTTTAGGACTGTTCCTTTTTCTTGAGAAATATCTATAGCTAAAGAATAATGTCTCAGTTTTTTAGTTTTCTCTCACATTTTCGTTTATTTTCTGGATAATATTTTTAATGTAATGGACCTAGATGGTGGAAAGTTTTCTGTGACTATTTCACGTAGGAGTATTTTCCTGAGTGCACTCAAATTGTTACTTTATTTTTGAAAGTTAAAATCTGTAACTTTTTGGCATAACACTATATTGCATTTATAAAATATGTAGTTAAAACATGAGAGGATGCTTTTGCTTTTAATATCGTTTTTGTCTTTTCCTTACTATCTTCAATCAGATAATGACTATTAATGGGATACAGTTGAGGTATTCCAAAATGATGACTTCTTTAAACTAAACAGAATTTTACTTCAAACTAATCACTGAAATAGATTGGATGTGAAATTATAATTAGATTGCCTTAAACATTATAACAAAATGTCAAACTATATTATAGTTGCATCCTTATATAACTAATTTATAATTATATACTTGTACATATTATATAGTTATATATGTTGTAATTATTACATAGTACAATATAATAATAGGACATATTATGCTATACAATGTATAACATGTATATACTATGCAATATGATATAATATAATGGAAAATATACTATATAATATATTAGATATAGTTATGCAATGACTATAATAATTTATCTGAGGTCATCCTTATTATTACCTGAATAAGGAATTTATGATTATACAATTACAGGCAATATTTACAATAGTGAACCATCATTTTGCATAGGCAGTGATCAAACAGAATAGAATGGATAGTGTCAATAACAATCATCACACGTTCATTGAACATCATCAGCCTTAGGCAAGAGATATGACTACAAAGATATTTGTTGGACAATCTGGGCAACATAGCGAGACCCCACCTCTACAAAAATTTTTTTAAAAATATCCATGAGTGGTGGTGCACACCTGCAGTCCTAGCTACTGCGAGGCTGAGGCAAGAGGATCACCTCACCTGAGCGTAGGAGTTCAAGGCTGCAGTGAACTATGATTGTGCCAATGTGCTCCAGCCTGGGCAACAGAGCAAGACCCTGTCTCTTAAAAAAAAAAAAAAGATATTTGTTGGAGTTATCATTCTTCTCACTTCTCACAAAGCAAAAACAACTTATTGAGGAGAAATGAGTAAAAGTAACCAGGAGACCTCCTTTGCTAGTGAAGACACAAATGCAACTTCCTAGAATTGGGCTCAGAGTAAATGATGGCTGAGGAATGCATTCGAAGTCCAAAATACTTTACTTGGAAGACTGTCCTTCTAAGGATGGTCTAGCAGTTTCCCTTCAGGAGTCAGTAAATATGGAAGCAGCTTCTCTGGGATTGTGTCCAGGTGAGGCCTAGCCTATGGGAGATGGGATCATTAGCATGTCTTTACATTTTAAAAAGGCCTGTGTGTTTTCCTCCTTTTAATTTTCAATCAGAAGACGTGCATAACCTTTGCAGAAATTTTGGCAAAAACAGACAAATATAAAAAAAGGATGAAAAATCACCCATAATCCCACCACCCAGAGACAAGCATATTAACATTTTTACATTTTTTTTTCTAGTCTCAATCTCTGTCTACGGCTATACTACTCTGAATGTGCCCAATCTTGTCTAGTCACAATCTTGCTCTCTGCTGAAAATTACCTTGCTGTTTGGAAAGATAGTAAATATTTCCTCCTTTGGGTAACTTCTGAAGCTTTTAGGTAAAAATACTGTCCCACTCCAACACCTTTCAGTTCTGTTGCCACCTATGTTACTACTATTTAAAGTGGTTAATCCTTTATGCACTGATGTTTCTAATGTGTTCACATGACTATTGCCTGTCCCTTGAGTCACCAAAGTTTGCTCAGTCTTCACAGGACCTAGGAGGAAATTCCTTTCAGGGATATCTTGGCATGAGTCAAGAGTTCAGAGTTCAGGCATTCCTTTCTCTGGTTCAAAATGGAAGTAAACAGATTTTTTCGTGATGCTCATTACTGCCAACATTTTTATTTTAAGGTTGGATATCACACGGTGAGTGTAGTCAGTGTTAAAGCCTTATCTTAAAAAACAAAATTTTGATAGTACTCATGGGATTGTGTAGTGAACTCTAAATACCTCAGGAACCAATGATATCATAAATTAGACCCACTAGGAGAAGAGCCATGAACAAAAATTATGTGATTATTAAGGAGTAGAAATGAGGGAAACTTATCTGTTGTCATAAATGCAGATTATAACCCTGGAAATATTTCACTAAAAACATCAATAATACTTTTTGGTCAGAATCTAATATCAGCTCAATGAGTTGATTATGTAAGTCCTCTGCTGCCTCTCTCCCCCTCCACCCAATAACCTAAGTAAACTTTATTTTTCAAGTTGAAAGGAGCATTCTAAAATTCCCCATTCTCACTGCTCTAAAATGCCCGGGTTCAGAAAATTAAATTACGCCATTTTTATCTGTTTGGGATCAGCTCTGTTTCCTCCTTTGCTTTGTGTTTACTTTCCTGCAGTAGCTGACATCAAAATGTTTTCTGGAATGCTGGGACTAAATAAGTTATGCTTAACTCAATATCTAATACAAATAGCCCTGGGGAGCTTCAGCGACACAATCATAAAAGCTATAGTTTCTTTTAATAGCTTGCCACACTTTGCTGATATAGTATTTCTCTAATCACCAATCTTTATGTGCCTTCCTGACCTTGGAGCTCTCAGCCCAAATGGCTTTGTGGTATCAAAGGCCTATGTCATTGGAAGAGTGAATGGCTTTCATTTTTCCCCTTGAAACTTCCGGTTCCTGGCATCTGTAAAGAATTATTCCAAGTGGTGTTTTGCTGCCTTGCGGCCACTGCCCTGTCCAATAGAAGTGACTTTTCCCAGAAAGGTCACAGTGGTCAGTAATAGGTGGATATTGCATCCAGGGAGGAGGCAACTCTGATTTCTCTTTTTTTGTTTTGTTACAACATTAATTATTCTTGCATCACGTTAGTTGTTCAAGATCCCAGTCACATTTTCGCAAGATATTTCAGCAAGAAAGAGTACACTTTGTCATGAATTAAGGACGAAAGG
>NW_012152063.1:3601757-3607118 GCF_000956105.1 Propithecus coquereli
GTGTGTGTGTGTGTGTGCGCGTGTGTTTCTGTGTGTGTGAGTGTGAGAGGTGGGGAGAGAAGTATTTTTTAAGTCCATGGATTTCTGTGAAACACATTTGAATCTTAAGAATGAGCTGTCTTGTCTATACTGTCTTAACTTGACAACCCCCGAAGTCACTCCTAGTCCCCTGCAGCCTTTTGAATGGAGACCGGTGACAGTGGCATTGCCGTTCTAGAATTCAAGATGAGATTGGGAATGAGGATGTCTCTCTCGTCTGTGTGTTAGTAACAGTTTCCATCACTCTTAGCTGCATTTATATTTACATTTTTGAAGGAATAGTATTGAATTGGTTACCTTTTGCTCTGTAACAAACCAGCCTAAAACATAGCAGCTGAAAACAATAAACATGTATTCATATTATTTTGCATGAATTTGTTGATCAGCTGGTGGTTCTAGCTTCTATTCTAAGCCAGCTCTTCTAGGGCTGAGTAGTCTAGGCTGGCCCTTCCTCACAGTATAGGAAAGCTGGCTGGTTGGGAATGGCAGGGCCTCTCTCCACATGGTCATTCATCCTCTGAGAGGCAGGAGGCTAGCCCTGGTGAGCTCACAGGCCATGGCGCAAGGGCTCCTTCCCAGTAGCCAAAAGAGGCTTGCCCCAGTTGGCAAGCAATTTTCAAGAGTGTGCTTCTGCCACTTCTGCTATTATATCATGAGTCAAAGCACATCCCATGGCCCAACTCAGAGTCCCCATGGGAGGGGACTACTTGGGGGCATGTGTATCCGAAGGACTGATTCTTTGGAGAACTTTACTGCTACACTATATCACCACCTTCTCCCTCATTTCTGAAATCTCTTCAATTAAACAGATATGAGACCAAATTAAAAAGTTTTAATGATTGTTACATTTATGTTACTGCAAAATTCTTTTTTAATTAATAAAACTGAATATATAGAAACTTGTTCATAAAAAGAACCACGTAGTAGTGTTTTTGTTTTTCTCTTTAAGCAAAAACATCGCAAAGCAAAACAAACAAACAAGAACTCTCTGAGATAATTAGACTTTCTTCCAATTTTGGTGTATCATTCTGGTCATTTGAGATATTTAGGAGAATAATGAATGCATGTAATGCATGTGTTTTACACAACTGTGATCTGGCATGCCAAACAGACATTTTTAAATTCTCATATTTAGCATAGAAATTTATCCTATTATGCCATCTTTAAAAAACAAACAAACAACTTACCGTACACTAGTACTATGAAAATCGCCTGTTTAGTGTTTACATGTATTTCCAGATGAAGGCAGTTTCTTAAGATGAGTTTTTTAAATTAACATCTCTTAGCAATGTAATGCATACATATATATTGCATGTTTTTCCTAATAGAAAATGCAATGCCTTTTCAAAATTGTATTTTTTAAATTGAATCAATTACAAATAGTCTTCTCATCATAGGATAAAGCCACCTATCCATATCACACCTAGTTCATACATGAAATAAACAGGGAACATCCATTAAATGCACATATCCAAACACATGTACATGTATCTGTGATATCCTGTACATATGATTTCCCATAAATCCATCCGGAGAGAGTATAGAGGAAGGAACATGTATATTGGAGACAGATTTGGGTTAAAATTCTGGCTCTATTGAATACTGTGTAACCTTGAGGAAAATCCCCCAGTTTTCTGTGTTTCCCTAGGGATGACATGGCGTTAAATAAGGCAGCAACGCCAAGGGCACATGGAAAGTCAGTGAATGTTAGTTGCGTTCCTGCTGTCTCTCCCTCCTTTTCTTACTATTTAACTTCCTTCAGCTACCAAAAACACTGGAAAGTTTTCTGATAAGTTGCACGTGGGCATTGTTTGGGAGCAAGGAAAGAGGCTGGGAGCGTGGCTCTGGGTTAGTCTGAACGTTGCTGTTCCATGTAAAGGGACAGGCTGCTGGTGCCAGGGCCAGACCTATCCTTCCTCGGTCGTTTTCTCCTCTCTCCAATTTTCCTGCGTCTGCTTTTGCAGAGCCCTGCTCCATTTCGGTGCATACTGACAAGCGGATTGCTCTGCCCTTGGTGCTTATTATTACTTCAAGAAAAAGGCACTTGGGGGCCATAATGAGAACTTAAAGCACAAAAGCCAAAACCTTGAGTGAGCTTATGGAGGCACTGGTGCCTGCAGCACCTCCAGAGAGCGGATGGGACGAGGAGGATGAAAGTCGGCGACTGTCCAGTCTGCGTAATTTCGGGATGCTGCCTGTAAAGCTTTACCATTTTTGTGACTTACATTTGTGTTTTCACTAAACATTAGATGGCTTAATTTGTCAGTGGGTCAGAATCGAAAACACTTTAGGACAACCATAATGCTATCCTGAGAGAACCCAGGGACAAGCTAATTAGGAATAAAGAGGAGCGATGGAGAAGGAGGTGGATCTGGGGAACTTCACAGGGTGAAATCCCCTCATGGGAGGTGGCAGCTCTGAAACCTGCAGAGTAACAAACCTGTCACGATTCAAGGACGACTCGATGGAGCAATTAGAATTACCATTTCACCTTAACATTTATCAAAAATCTCTGCCTACATTTTACTCTCTGCAGTCCAAACTATGGTTTTGTCTTAACATTGAGAAAGAAAGCCGTTGCCTAACATTAAACATCCGTTTGTGAGGTATGCACTTCCTGTTATAAGAAGGAATAAAAATTGCATCTTTTGAATCCTCAAATTCCTTATGAATCCTAGACTTTTTCCACTTGAATGACACATATTTTGAAATCCACACATCCTATATGACTCCTAAACTTATTCCATTTGACTAACAAATGCTCTAAGGAATGAAGAAAATATTAAATATTTATGGTAAAAAACATCTGTTTCAATGGCCTCTTCAAAATCTGTTTCCTTTTATTCTTTCCTAAAACTCTTTAAATATAATCAAAGAAAATAGATACTCTTCAGTGTAATTTTTTTCCTTAAAAACGAAACATAATTCTTATTTTCTAACATTTCTTCTATATAAAACAATACTTTAAATGTTTAATTTCTGAACAGAAGCTCAGAGGAAACCAAAAAAACTAAAGATGTTATGGTATTTTGTAAGTTGTAATGTAATTCTATCCCTGACTTCCTATTTCTATCAAACTATGGATATTCAAATATTAGAAAGCACAGTTTCCCCAAATAATTAATTTTTTACATTAAATAAAATACATCAAAAATAACAATAAGAGTAAAATCTCATTGTTGGATTTCCAATTGTGCAAATTAATAACGGATCTTTAAGAAGACAAAGAAATGGTAGAGCAAATCTAGTTTGCATTTCTCTGTCTGAATCTTTTGTCTGCTTTTCCACACAGAGGCACAAACTGGTATGTTTCCTATTCCATCTATCTAATATTATACATTTCATCTAGACATGGTGAACCAAGACATGAGCTATCATACCGTATTTATGAAGGATTCCAAAGTGGAAGAGTTGGAGAGAAAACAATGGAAAGAAATTAGCAGTCATATCTGAAAACAAAAGGGAAGCACATTGTGATAGCCACCCTCTCCTGCCAGCGCCTCTCCCCACCCCCTCCCCAGTGCCCTGGGCAGTGTTGCGTTTGCTACTTCTCCCAGACAGAACAATGCAAGTGTGATCTGGGGTTGCTCCTCCATCTTCTCCCTTTTCTCCACAACACAGGCACACATTCAGTCCATTACTAATTCTAGCCGCTTCCTTTGGTGTATTCCCACAACCAGATCTCAGGCCAAGCCATGACCTTGTCCTGCCTTGACGAATGTGGCATCCCTGCCACTCCTGGACTGGAGGAGGAGGGTGACTTGAAGAAAAACAATACCAAAAACAGATCTTCACAACAAGAAGTGTACTCTGCTACTACCATGAAAATGTCATCTGTTAGATCCTCTTGAAGGTCCACGAGTGTCCTTCCTGCAATGATGACCCAGTGGCACCCAGGCACTCCTGGCTGCAAACACAGCCTTGGCCAGATTTAACTTGCCACATACGGAAAAATGGAATCTTAAATTCACCAAGCACAGCTCATATGCTGCCTCTACTTTTGCTCACACACTTTTTTTCTCCATGATTTGATGACTTTGAAGGATTTTATACTTCTCCTTGTTTAGAAATATTAGAAGTATTGTGGGTACTTCCTTACCTTTTGTGACTTCAAGTTTCAGCATTCTTCCATGTACTATTTACTGCAATTTATTTTTCCTCCAAAAATTTTAAGAAGTGATTCTAAGAATTTAAGTGAATTTGTAAATCTGGAGTCTCTTCCAATGACTGACACTTTCCCACTAACGGTCATATACTTGGGTTACAACTGGACATTCTCAAACAACAATCTTGTCTGCTTTGACCTTGATATTCTATTCCTTTTAGTATTTCAAAAATGGGACAAGTATAGGATTTGGAGCAAAGATAAATCAAGAATTTGTTCAAAGTTTAAACATACTAGTGATCTTAATAATTGATGAAAATTTAAATTTGACTTTAAACATCTGAGGAGCAGGAAAGGTATTCTCTTACGTATATATGGACTTAATAATAAACATTTCTTAAAAGACCATATAGTCTACCTATCACTAGGAGTTAAATACTAAATTACAGTATAATAAATTAAAAGAGAAGGGGAAAAAGAAGTAAAATGTCAATTGCCATTGGCTAAAAAAGGATTTTGACATTTTATTGGAAATGAAATATTTTGTTTTATTGATATGAAAAATAGTATAAATCAGCACTGTCCAACAGAAATATGAGTCACATATATGATTTTAAACTTTCTAGTAGTTATAATATATAAAAAGAGACAACATTATTTTTAATAATGTTCTTTTTTACTAAATATATTATCCTGTGTTAAAAGACATTAAATGAGGATTGACTGATTGATTTAACTGCAGGACTTCTGAATAAATCCCCCAGTTTTCTGTGTTTCCCTAGGGATGACATGGCGTTAAATAAGGCAGCAACGCCAAGGGCACATGGAAAGTCAGTGAATGTTAGTTGCGTTCCTGCTGTCTCTCCCTCCTTTTCTTACTATTTAACTTCCTTCAGCTACCAAAAACACTGGAAAGTTTTCTGATAAGTGGCACGTGGGCATTGTTTGGGAGCAAGGAAAGAGGCTGGGAGCGTGGCTCTGGGTTAGTCTGAACGTTGCTGTTCCATGTAAAGGGACAGGCTGTTGGTGCCAGGGCCAGACCTATCCTTCCTGGGTCGTTTTCTCCTCTCTCCAATTTTCCCGCGTCTGCTTTTGCAGAGCCCTGCTCCATTTGGTTGCATACTGACAAGCGGATTGCTCTGCCCTTGGTGCTTATTATTACTTCAAGAAAAAGGCACTTGGGGGCCATAATGAGAACTTAAAGCACAAAAGCCAAA